>NC_044054.1:21683300-21798300 GCF_902167405.1 Gadus morhua | reverse complement strand
CATCTAAAGTGTATTCACAGCTCATTATGTTATCGCAAGAGCGGTTTACTTGGAAGTGAAGAATATCCAAGAACCCTGTAACCCCTGTAATAGACATTGTGTGTACATAACACTGTATGGGTGTCCGACTTGATATGGCTGGCTACTATGTGTACATATAGAAGATACTGGAGAGCATGCTGTATGATCAGGACCACAAAAGGAACTCAGGCTCTTTATTTACCAAGTAGGCTTACTGTTGAATAACTGTAACCTACTAAGTCATGTCATTGGGACATCGGCTATATTATGACAGCAATTATAGTGATAAACTATAGTGTATCACAGATTATTCTGTGATTCAAGTTTGATGTTAGTTGTTGTGATTGCTCCACAAAGGGAAAAACTTGAGCAGGGACTCAGCTCTGTCCCATCAATGGCCAACATTGACAGTTTGTCATTAGGAAACATCCTCCAACAACAGCCAGTAATCATGGGACGCTGGCCCAATGTTGTTTTTTCATGGTGATTCATGCAGTGTAGTGATCCTTTAGCATCATCTCAAGCATGGTAATTCTTCACTGTGCACTGCACAGGGATAAACGAGGAATAAAAAGAAATCCCCAGAAGCCTTCTATTTCCAAAAACTGTTTTTGTCTTGATTCATTGTCAAGGATATTTTGAGCTTGTCCAGACCTTCTTCTTTCTTTCTTTCTTTCTTTCTTTCTTTCTTTCTTTCTTTCTTTCTTTCTTTCTTTCTTTCTTTCATTTTTTCTTTCTCTATTGTCCTGTAAGTGTTCCAAAGATTGGGTTTATGACCACAAAATGTGCATAGAAAGTGAGTGAGGTTATGGTTTCAGGGATATGCAAACCTTCCTTTGTATGAACAGGCCTGTGGTAAAACTAGATATGTGCTCAGTACAAGGGTACCTCATCTGACATTTAACAGGGCTAAGCACAAACAGTTGCGGAGCAAGGAGCTGTGATTGTATATCACTATCTTTAAACCGATACTGACAATGAACCCTTTTGTACCAAGAGCACATCATTGTACACATCATTTTTGTGAAAATGATACGAAAGGCACCAAGTTGTTGAGTTCTTGTGTTTATTAATTAATTATTGCTGGCTTGCATCACTGCATTCATTGGCAGTAATCTAAATTACACACTCAGGGCCACTTCTGCTGCTGCTTGAAACCCTGTTTCTTTCTTCCATGTTTGCTTTGCCACTTGTACTATCACCGACAGCATCATCTCAGTCTGATTATACGGTATAACCATAGAGATGTATTACAATGTTTGAATATTGTATTTAAGTATAGCGTGGTCTATTCGAAAAAAAGCTCTTAACATGGAGTACTTGAGAACATATCTTCATTATTTACAGTTATACAACTACAAATGATTATTAATGAGCATAAACATGCATACATGCCTACACATACATATCAACATACATAGTCAGGAGGGAGTTAACAGAGGTAATAGCTTAAAATAAAAATGCTAAGGTATTGAAATGTTACTTTGTTTGGCTTTGCTAATGGCTTACGACATTGTGGAGTGTACATTATGAAAAAGAGCAAGTCATATGTTCCATTCTACTGGGTACTTTCTTATGCTTAGTGCTGATTATTTCTCTGGCTATCCAAACCATTTGTATCAATATGGTAGTAAAATATAGATATGTAATAAAAAACTAAATCCAAATATATGAATTCATAAATGTAACCAATTTCTGGAACCTTCATTATCCACATCCTTCTATCCGTGAAACTAAGTTTTCGGTTTTGTTTTCTACTTGCTTTACAAAATGGCTGCAGACACAGCTATGATTAGAAATTAAAACCTTCGAAGAAATCGCCCTTACAAACTAGTCTAAGCTTTGTCCTGTCAAAGATGAAAGTGCAATAGTGCATTCCCACACAGGCTTATCCTAAAAATTTGCATCATCCTACTACGAAAATAATCTAATTGTATATTATGTAATTGGATGAAAAAGGGATCTATTTAAATTGAATTCCGCATCCAGTTACCCCTCCCAGCTTGATTGTAGAACCAAGTTGGAACCCGGATGCCCGCTAGGAGCAATAGGACAAGCAACCCCTTTAAAGGTGTTTGGCCCTCTTGTAGACGAGGAATGCCATGCCACCAACCATAATGACCACAGCAGCCAGGACGCCCACAGCGATTCCCAGTCCCGTTGTGGAGCTGGAATTCCCACCTGAAAGAGCTGTTCACAATACAAGAGAACAAGGTCGCTTGGGTTGTCTTGGGATAGATTATTTCAAAAGCTGCACACCACTCCAATCCCGTAGGACCGGTTTTGCGGATACGATGGGCCTACCACACTGAAACCTGCACTGTGGAATTATTATTGACATTTTTACATTTTTTCCAAGATTTAATTTGCCAACTTTCTTTTTTCCCCGGACCAAATTGATTTAGAGACACATAACAATGGCTGGGTTGATTAAGCTGTGGGTGGTTGGGATTTACTGTTAGAAGACAGGTGTGATTTTTAGTAGCTTTGAACAAAGGATGGCTGCTGTGCAGCTGAACATGTTGCAAAGTGCAGTTTTAACAAAACAGAACAGAATAGTTATTTAACATTCACCCTCAGGCAATGTGTATGTATCGTGGTAATGCCTAAGTTGAGAGTCTTACCTTCCTCTTTGGATGTGACAACTAAAGGAACAAGAGAACATTTGATTAGTTTAGTATTTATCATAGAGTTTATAATATGAATAAAATAAGAGCTATCCTGTGTAGCAAGTGGTTATGAAAAACAACAATCAGAGCGAATCCGGCTTGGCGTTCCAAACACAATCTCTCAGATGTGCTCGCAGTGATGACATCAAACAAATACAAATTATTTTCTATGCCTATGTGTGGCTGAAGTGTGTACAGACAGATTTACCATTCTCAGCTCTTGTAACAATGGGATTTGCTGATGTGAGGGTGGTGGAATTTGTAACTCCATCGTCAGCAATATTATTGACATCTCTTTTTCTCCTTTCGCCACACTCCTGTTAACGAAAATCACAACTCAACACACCCGTTTCACAGGTACACACAGTCAGAGGCCCTTCGAGAGCCTTAAGCACCAGCTTCAAGTTCAAGTTCCAAAACAACGTGATTACTGGGAACCAATCAATGGCTTCTCAGAGAACAAAATGGACTGCAAACACATTTAGCAGAGCACATGGCTCCTGTTATATGGTTACCTACCCCAATTGTTGGAGCCAACCCGGACTAAAAGAAACAACATTACCCAGAAACTGAACCCCTGTCCAGTCCTCTATATCTGAATAATAATAATAATGTTGCCACTGAATGTTGAATGCTATGCATGCAATGATAATCTATTCGGAAAATAGCTAGCTAAATAATCTTGTTGATTTAATTTGTGGTGAAGTGCATTTAGCTCAATCAATTGACTATTCATGCCGGGGGACTTGTGTGCAAGGTGCTGCGGGGATCAGCAGGGGTTTATGGTGTGATGCCAATTAGTAATGTGTTGTACACACATGACTCCCTGAACTATCTGCGCAAGAGGGCTGAGGTTAATAGACAATCATCATCATCCATGGCTTTGATCTTCATCAATCCAAATCACAAACCTTGAATTTGCTGCAGGTGCTAATCTCGCACAGTCTGGTGATGCAGTGCAAATAATAGGTGGACACGGTCTGGTTCTGCTGCTCGATGAAGCGGAACGCGGGGAAGGAGAAGCGAGCATTTTGGTTGTCGCCGTTCATCAGCATGGTCGTGAACTGGTCACTGGAGCACCTGGACTCACACAAAGAAATGATTAAAAAAGACAAAGATAAGATAGATATCTGCATTTCGAACATTGAAACGTCGTTCCTCCAGAAGAGTGTTGAGGGACTTACGAAGAGACAAAGAGGTTGAAGATGCTGGTGTCAGTGGGGTTAGGAGCGGTGGAGGCGTAGCAACGGTCCAGGAGGACGTTGTACCTGATCAGACACAGTAAAGAAGGGGTTATATTATATCAATGGCTGCAGGTCTCAAAATATCAGTTAACATCTGTGTCAATGCCATGATTCTGTCCTTAGGCGTCTGCTTTCGTCAAACACTTATTACTTACGGTTGCTATATTCTGAGTGGCAACCAGAATCAATAATACATATTACAGAAGAAGTAATTTAAATATTTCATTTAATTTATGAAGCACTTTTCATTTGGATGCTACAAAAATTGCGTAGCTGATCTACACAACATGGTCTTCAGGCCTTTATGGGGTTAAAACCTTCCAGGGTATGTGTTTTCCTCCAATGGTCAGGGAGGGAATTTTCGAAAACGGGGATTAGCACACAGCTGGGGTTAAGGAGATACAGGCCATTGCCAGACTGCACACTGCGGGGGTCATTTGGGGAGTTACGAGTTCCTTCATGTAGGGTGGCGATGGGCCATGGATTGATTTCAATTTCTGGTGAAGGGTTTTGGAATAAATCACAGAAAGAGATGGGGAGCCAGTGCAGTGATGCAATTTGAGTAATAATTGCAATATAGACTGCTGTCCCTGTGGTCTGGTGATAGTGTTTGACACGGCTTGAATTTAGTTTCTTACTGTGCGGTCAGGTTAGTTGCCACGACCTGGACAAATACTACGGTTCTCAGCTCTATACCTTCCAGTGGTATGATGAGAGGGGTGGTGTAGTTGATATCCTGTCCACAAAAAAATCATTCATTTTTTTTTTATTGTTTTTTACTTTGTTGAAAATACATTCCTTTTTTCGTGAATTGGTAGGACAGCAGGACATTTTATTTTTCTTCAGTGTGGGAGTATGTGTGGCTGATTGCTGGTTTAAGCAGCCTCACCCAGCCCCAGAGTCAAACTCGGCCAGGTGCGGCTGCTTGAACCAGCCATCATCCACACCCACTCCCCCATTCAGCAGCATGGCCCAACGTTTATTAATTGAAAATGAACTAATCAGTAAACGTGACAAATAAATATAAAGGCATGAGCTGCCCCTACTCAACTGCAAAATAATACGCTTGAAAACAAAACAACAAAATATGTATTTTCTTCATTTGACATTACTTTCTCTTTGTGTTGTTTTAATACGACTTAGATAGCAGGAAATGCAATGGCGTTGCTGACAGTTAAACAAGATATGTGTAACCACAGTATTATGAACTCACGCTGTAGAGCTCCATTTTCAGAGTACTGATGAAGCTCCCATTGTTGTCCGTCACTGCAATGGATGATGTCGCCCTAAAAACAATTGTGTCAGATTGCAGGTGTGTTTATGTGTGGGTGGGTGGATAGGCTGATGAATGCATGCATGCAGGCACGCACGCACGCACATACACACACACACACACACACACACGCCCACGCACATGCACGGCCTGTGTGTATTGCACTCCATGGATACAATAGAGAATTACTTTATTGTTTTGTACGTTTCAAATCACCATCTGGTAGTTTGCGAAGGGAAAATCTGATTATGACCCTTTGTGACACCTCATTGCTGAAAGGATGTCAAACATCCCTGGTGGTTGACTTCTCTACGGGGATCAGAGGAACTTACACGTCCAAGCGGGTGTTGTTGATGAGGTACTCCAAAGGGTAAGAGCAGGAGAAGTAGTACTTCAGCTCTGCGTTGTATGTGACGGTCCCCGTGGTGACGTCGTGGGACCTCACCATGCCGCTGATGTTCACCCTCTCGATGTTGGAGAAGTCTGAGAAGACGCCCGTCCCGACCGCGCTGGTGGTCTGACAAAGGGCCACATAATAAGTCACATGACAGGACGTGTCAAAATAAAAGCCTCCCCATCTGCCGATTCCTCAAGAGGTTTACAAACCACACGGGATCTTTCCATCGACTCACCTTGAAGACGCTCCCACAGGAGTTGGTGGCATTGAGCGGGAACTCAAAGCGTATGACTGGTGGGGTTACACTCTCGTCCATGGTGCCCTTGCACTGCGGGTCGTCCGACAATTTATTGAGAATGAGCAGAGATTCGTTGTAGCCGGTGAAGACCACAGGGCAGAGAAGGATGGCCAGGGAAATTGTAGATGTGCCACATTCCACTGAGATGTCATTGTATTCTGTGGGGGATAAGTCGAGCCGGCTTGTTAAGCTACCATTATGTCTGCCCATTATCATGGCGGCCCCCTCTTTCTGTTTTCTTTCTGAAGGTTTCTTCCTTAAAAATTAAGGGAGTTTTCCTTTGCCCTAAAGAAGGCTTAGGGTAAATGTGGGGTATGATATTGCCGGTGAAGCCCTTTGGGGCTGTACAGGATTGAACAAAGAGATAGTAAGGGCTTCAGAAATAAGTCAGGGATAAGCTTGGCATCTTAGGTATTGGAAAGTTTCACTTTATACTATTTCCCTTGCATCTGAGTATCATGTGTAAAATAAGAAGATCGAAAAAGACTGCTACTTAGATAAGACAAGTACACAAAACAAATACAAACTAATATTCGTATTTTAAGAAGGTGACATCTGAGGTGCTTTAGGTAAGGTTGAACTATTTTCCATATTAATAACAATATACAAATAACAATATACAGAATACAGAAGAAAATCTTCTTAGAAACCTCTCTCAAGCAAGATGATACAAGTCTGCTACTGTTAAGATAATATAATGTATGATAATATAAAGTAAGTATGAATAGCCTACCTGGACTTCTGTAAGTATCTCCACAGTCAGACAATACCAATTGATGGCTTTTGAGTACCATAGAGCCCAAGAGTAGACTGATGAAAAGGTACATTCTTGCTTCTTTGTTGAATTTCTTTTTATAGTTTTGCTATCTTTTTGTCCGTTTTTTTAAGTCTCAATTACATCACAGGAGAACCAGCAGGAAAAAAAGTTGGGCAAAATTTCAGAAAAAAAATGATTTGTAGATACCTCGGCCAACAGGCAATAGTAACTGTGACACTCCTTACTTTCCTCTACTGCCAGTCTTTCAACATTATATGTGAGTGGTGAAAGTGCATTCATAATGGGGGGTGGAGTCATTGTCAATGTAGTCTGGCGTATCCCCCTTGTGTTCATTGTTTGAAAACGTCCATTGTATTTGCAGAAGCATGGACCATACCCTTAAGGCAAAACTTGTGAAACCAAACTCACTTCTGAACTGCGTCTTCAGTTCAGAAGGTGAATCAATGGATCACTTCCTTTTGTGGCAGGCCTTCAAATGGAGATTTCATACGCAAATACGACCCTTCAATTACTTAGCAAAAAGTCCCTGGAGATGGTGCACAATACTTTGGTGGTCCTTTCAGTTGACTATGTGTCTTGGCAAAAAACCCAGTTCATTCATAATAACCCGAAAAAAGGAAAAGTGTGGAAACTTTTCCTGACCTAAGGGACAGAAATAGCACCAAATAAGGGTATTCCAATAATTACATTGTGAGAAAAGGTACACCAGAAGCTGAGCCTACGGATAGTGCTCATTAAATGTCAAACACTTTACACATTGGCATTTGCATAGTGCAAAAGGTGACAGGAGACACACTTGCCGTTTGACTTTTAATGTCTTCTAGTTAGAAATGAAAAATGGGCGTAGCTATTTTGATTTAAGAACCTTTAATTTTTCGACCTTTCCGTTAAACAAAGGAAATGGATATATTAAAAGTGTGTGTCTGTGTGTGTTTCTCTGTGTGCGTGTCTGTGTCTGTGTGCCTGTGTATGAATACATTACATAGCTGTTGCTACAAATATAGCTTCTAGCTGTAGAAAGCCTGCATTACTCGAGTAAGCTCACAATTGAGTAAACAGTTAAGCCCAATGTGTGTGCACTAAAATTTCTGCTCAATGGGTGAATTCCAATAGGAACCAGACAAATTGCTCAACTGGAATGAATGTTTATGGATTTTTGAGTGCAGGCGAAGGCAAAGACATTTAAAAAGACAAAAAAGGGCCACCGATTTTAATGTCTGTTGAATTATACTAACGCTCATTCAAACCGACATCACAATATAAATTAAATTGCTTCTTATATCGAACCCATGGTTATTTTGCTAGTGTAACCTAACTGCTGCAATTCCCATTTCAAGTTAATATTTGCAATACTATACTTTTATCTAGCCTACAGTGTACATGACAATCAGGTTGAAACAGATTGAAAGACAGGCTACATTTAACTCACAATATCGGCAATTCTCAAAGGCTGTATTTGTACGCTTCATTTGCACAAAGTTGTAGCTGTTAAGTTAGAGCAGGTGGGATCGATTGTCACAGGATGTAAATGGTTGGCAGATGATTTTAAATATTGTTTAATTATTAAATAACCGTTAAACATAATTCTTTATTAGGGAATGAAGTTACCTAAGAAACTAAAATAAATAAGTAGGCCTATAACAACAAAAGAAAGACATTGAATAGGTGCACAATCCATCAGGGAAGTTGCTAAGCCAAAACCTTTGCTCTGGTGGAGAATTTGAATGGTGAGTTGATTGGCAATGGTCTGCAAGCCTTCAGCGAGGCATTTGGCTGATCCTCTTTCCTAAAGTCCAATCCCACCTGTTTATATCTTTTAATGGATTGTTAACATTTGTTCAACTGAACTCAAACAATGTTGCACAATGGTTACTGGTATCTAGTAACCAATGGGTATCAAGTCGTCCGAGTTTCTCCGCACCCTCTTCATTGCTTGATATAGCATGAAATACCTCATCAAACAGGTGGCTCATCTTTCATAATAAAGGTTAATGAAAAACATCCTTCCTCCTGGGTGTAACCAACAGGATGTTTCTCGTACAGCGCCTGTCAACTGGTCGACAAAACAGCAACACCACGCCTACATCAAAGCCTTCTGTCAAATAAATAAGTCCTCTTCTAACCGATAACATCATGAGGTCAAGGAAAGATGTGAAGGAGGATTCTTAAGAACTTAGGAAAATACAACTGCGGTGCCAAGAGAATCCAACTGCACCGCCGGGCTATGTCATTGTGCGACGGCGGCTGTTATGGACTTGGGCCTTGTCTGTCACACAGAAGAAGATTAAACGTCCTCCCTGGACTCTGGATCACTCAAAATTCTATGTTTTTATTGAAAGAACATCACCCGTTACATACGCATAACATAAAAGCCCAGATGTCTTCACAACCCAAAGGCATTTATTCAAACAACATGAAAGTTGATTGGTTTCAGGGGGAAGTTAGCAGCCTCAATATCAATCACAATGAAAACAATATTAAACGTTGCATTGAACGTTGTGATCTAAACGCATATTATTTCAGTAACAACCTTAAAATGTTGCATTTGCCACACCAAAAACAAACGTCCATCTTTTTTGGCTGACAGCCACCACTTTTCCTTCCAATCAGGGGCACTGTACCAGTGAATGCTCATTATCGGGTCGTTATCGGGGCATATTGACTCACAACCTATTCTCTCGTTTTATTTTGGAGAACAGGCTGATTTATCCTGTTTGATTTTCATGGGCAACAGAAAGGCTCAGAGAAAGTGTTATGGTTTTCTTGTTTTTTCAATCATTCTCCGAAAACGGGTGCTTTATCCATAACACCACATGCCTTGTAAATATGAGAGACGGCAATCGCAATCTTAAATACTTCAACATTTGCTAGATGGAAGTCTGGTTGGCTTTATGATCCGGTTGAACCAAGGAAGGATTACTCGTCTTACCAATTTTCTCTTTTTATTTAACTTGCTATATTGAAAACACACAAAACAACCACCAGAATGTGAATGTGTCCAAGCAAACATTAATAGGAGGTTTCAGAAAATGAAGGTCAGGTTTGATTGCTCAAACCTTTTCCCATGCTAATGTTGAAAAATAATATCCTGATGCAAGGAAGGAAGGAAGGAAGGTCCTTTCAAGTTATTGTGCGACTGGGCAAACTTTAATCTTAACTCCCAAGTACAAATTGAAAAGTTTGCAAATGCTTTGTACAACATGTCAGAAAGCAAAGTCCCTCAACATTGTATAATACAGATATAGAAGAGTGTCATTGGTCTACTAAGGTAGGACATCGGCACATAGTACAATTGTCTCAAGCTAAAATGTAGCTACAACATCTTTGTATTAATAGATTAATCATCACAATACCTTCCTAATTATTTTCAAGAAATAAATTAAAGACTCATTTTAATCATTACATTAATATGGTTTAAAAAGTGAACTCTAAGAAGCACCTCAAGCACATACGTATTTTCATTTTCCGTCACGTGAAATCCATACCTTAGGCACTTTATCCATCATGCGTTATCAAACCATCAAGGGAGAAACTGTACACCTACTGTAATGTCCTTCCGTTGTGTGGCCCCTTTGTTATGGTTATGTTAGTTACACCAATCCCTACGTATAATAAGTAAATATAGATCCGATACCCTGCAAGTGAAAGCTGTTGAGCTGAGGTATTGACTTAAGTTAGGTAAACCTGTACAGTGCTTATACCCATGCAGAAAAACAGTTGGATTGGTCACAGTGCTGGTAAAACGACAAAAAATAGGTACACAGTACAATGCACATGTGGACGTCTTCTACAGTCCTAAACAGTTATTATTTAATCTAAATCAATATTAAAAACCACCCTTTAAACCACAACATGATGAAGCAGTGACTGGGGCCATATTGGATGAACAGTGTACCCCTGTAGCTCCGGTGTGTTTGGATTGCGGGGTCTCGATTAAGGCGCTTGCTCAGTTGAACGCAGGGTTTCGAGCCCCCGACACGATGCCGGCGGGAACGCTCTTGCCCCTGAGGAGGGTGAGCGACAGTACGAAGAAGCACACGCTCACCACGCCGAGGATGACCACGCCCGAGAGGAGGGCGCTGGTCACCGCGTTAATCCGGAACGCAGGGGGGGACGGCTGGCCTGGTGGGGGGGGGGGTTACGTTCATTATAACGTCATGTTAGTATTGATGCCCGTCTATCCATCTCACACTAGTGCTTTGCTTTATATTCTACACAAGCTATTTGTTTGTAATCTGTGAAAGAGATGGGGCACAGAATAGTATAGTGGCTTGCGTGTCACCCTCATAGCCGAAAGGTTCTATGCTCAAACCCCGATGTCTCTGGACTCTACCTGTAGGCCCTCACTGAGATGTCCTAACCCCTACCTGTTCATTGATGCAACGCATGTGAACAGAAAATCATGTGTCATTCACTTTGGATGAAACATGGTAATTCATATATTTGTAAGTTAATAGAATTGGAACTACTTTGTCCTATAAACTATTGATGAATATAGTAAAGGGAACTCTCAACCGAATGTCTTACCCAGTTGTGAGTTGTTGGTGGGCGTTTCATCTGTGAAACAAAGAAAATACCATTAAAAGATCAACACAGAAACTTAGTTACTGGTTTGTTATGCGATGCAAGCCAAGGACCAGTGGATTGTATAACAGTATAGGAGTCACCACCACACCCATGGGCTGTCAGGGGAGAGGCGTGTACAGTCGGCTATCTTAGACACCTGAAAAATAGCTTTGTTAGACAATTCTCCAAACCTTCACATCGCTGTACTCGACTGTGTGGAACAACATTTGAGGAATTGTTCAATATTTATCTGTGTTTCATGCTCTCATTCGCAGGCGAACAAGCGGTTAAAAATCGACCTTGGTATGAATAAAACAAATTTCAGATTATCGGCATACGAAGAATATGCAGTTTCATGACTTGTAATTATTTCATTGATGTGGGATACCCATAATGAACAATCACATTCAACGTGAAATAACCCGCACCTGTTAGCGATGAGCTATTGTTTTTAATTTCTGTTTAAATATAAACAATTCATGAATCCATCAAAGAACACCTTGACACTTGGCTAATCTATGCTTTCGTTGACGATCACGTCATTTCGGTGGCCCCTACTGGCACCTTACACAGTACAGGCCACTGTAGTCACTGGAAAGGGAGGGTGGGGTGTGTGTGGGGGGGAGGGATTCAGTTGGTTCCAAAGTGCAAGTGGCCGAGCCAATTTTACTCAACCTTTTAATGTGTGTAAATATACTTGGCTAAATGTTTTTGGCTATAAGAGCACTGAGGAATGAATTTCGGTTTCTTTGGAGAAGTTGGGCTACAGGTATAAGTGGCTATTAATAATAATAATAATAATGATAATGCATTTTATTTTAAAAGCACCTTTCAATGTACCCAAGGACACTGTACAAATAAATTGCATATGGTCAATGAAAGTACATACATAGTCAAATCAAAGTCACACACATGATCAGATAACACTGACAATATGGACATAGTACACTCAGACAGGGACAAAAAAAAGAGAAGAAGTGTACAGGATGGACATGGACACAGGCTGGGTACATATAAAGGCATAAATGCAGAGGGAAAACACGCTCAGAGGGAGGTACAGTCATGACATTTGCGAAAGAGTGCACACAAGATGTAGAGATGAAAACTAAGAAAATAGGAAAGAATGTAATGAGATAGTGCAAGTAGAATCAGGGGGCGGAAAGGAACGCTGAACTATTGGCAAAGGTAGAGGGAGATGTTCTATAGTACCACTGCGGGTGATGATTGGTCCTGCTGTAATCACTGCATTTCCAGAGGCTGAGGGAAGGGCCTCCTTCCCATCTAGGAGGTCCCTCTTTCTTCTGCTTCCACAAATCTGTCATTTCAGGATATAATGTTATATTTATCTGATATTATGCATATCATGTATAATGTACCAATACAGTTACCAATGTGTCTGATACAGAAGACCAATATGTTACTCATTCAAAACACATGTATTTTTGAGTATACATTTGAATACAACAGTATTCAAATGAGGTGATAGCTCTTTGAAAGGGCATGAGCAGGTATCCAGTCTTCCATATTTTATTTCAGTATCTTCAAGAGAAACACATTTTTCTGACTGCTTCAATAGTTGAACGGCCTCTCAAATGTTGTATTCATCATATTCAGAAATGTGATGCTTTCATGACAGTCGTGGCGAGCCATATAAGCCCACACTGCCATTGTTAGCCTCACCGGCATTAGCATCGGGCAGTCGTCGGATCGGCACAGCTTGGTGACGCAGTGCAGGAAGACGGTTGACATCTTCTGGTTCTTGTGCTTGACAAAGCGGAACACCTCGAAGGCAAAGCGTCCCATTTGGCTTTTCCCATTCTCAAACACTGTGGTCTGGGGGTCCTTATCACAGCTGAGGTGAGAGAAAAGAAAGGAGGAAGGAGACAGAAAAATATATGAGCTGTCAATGGTCACTAGTCAAAACAAGATTGAAGTCTTTTATGTTTGCTTTAGCTTTCTGCTAAATCTTAAATACTTTACCTTTATTTTACTAAAATGCCTTTTTAACTTTCCCTTTATTTTCTATTTTTACCAGAAAAATACATGACATTTGCTGAGGTTGTTTGTTGTTTGCCTTTGGTTCTGGGCTAGAGTCCTAGAATATTGTAATAGATTGTCCTTAAGGTCGGGTTGTGGTCCCGACTTGGGTTCCAGAGTCTGTTGATCTGATCTTAAATAACTTTCAATTTAATTTTCTCACTTTCTTAAATACATTGCACTTTCCTTTTTAACTTTCCCTTTATTTTCTATTTTTACCAGAAAAATACATGATCTGATACCAGAGAGAAAGGATAAGGGTTTGAGACCAATAATCACTGAATATACGAAGAATTGTGTTTAACTCTTTTGAGAAGAGGTGTATAACTGTCCGTCCACACCAGAAGCCAATTGAGCGACCAAATCGCCGGAAGTCATTCACTTTCTATGGGCAAGAGCGACCAAAGCGACCAAAGCGACCAACGCTACCAGCGGCCAAAGTTGAGCGACCAGAGCGTCAAAAAGAAGTTGAAAACTTTTTAACTTTATGCAAATGACTATTATTCGCTTCAGCGGCCAAACACTGACAGCCAATCGGAATGTAGACGCTCTTCGCTTGCGTGGATCCCAGGGAACATCGGCAGACACTTTGGTTCCTACCTACCTTTATTCACTCACTGAACAAAATGTCGGCTGAAGTATTAATCGCGGCTGTAACTGGGCACCCGGTGTTGTACGAACCCACCCCTTTTCAGTTCAGAGATCGAAACGCCGTAGTGGTTTGGATATCAAGTGATGATAAGCGGGAGTATTTATAGGCTACATCTAGAACGTTCGTATTTAAGCGGGAATCATTTTAATTTGCTCTCCATGCCACCAATCTAACCAACCAATCGCGTGTAGCATGCTTTAAACAAAACCAAAAAAGTTTTTGAAATCGTCACATAAACAAACTAATCGACAAGACGAGGGATAAATGACAAGGGATATATCTAGTCTAGATAGATAGAAAGCCTAGTCAAGTCTTTATTAATACCAAACGACACAAATCGTCGGGAATCCATTTAGGTGGTTCGGCCCACACAGGACAGTAGCCTACAAGACCACACAGAACAAGTCTGACTGGACATACACACAATACATCACATTAAAACTAGACATGCGTTGATAGATAGATAGACAGAAAAGCCTAGATAGATCGATATGTTCCATTATTTGCCTTGCGGAGCCAACCAGTCCTGTGCGCGTATGCAAATTAGCCATGTGCGCGAATGTCTATTTGTTTTGAATGCGACGAATGAGTGCAGATCATGATTTGCAGATCCAGATCAGTGAAACATATTTTAACTACTACAGCACGCAGGGTTTTTTGTTCTCGGTTGTAATTAGCCTACATTTTAGGATTTTTTTTGTATTGGGGGGAATCACTGTCCTACTTGTTGTCGACGCACTTTATCGAACAAGCAAAACCGTCTCGGCAATATGGCCAAGGTGTATGGGAGAGTTCACTATTTGATATGGCTGTCTGTAGGGCCTACTAAACGCATACGGCTCCTTTAAATGCGTCTGCATAATTGAATTGTACGTCATGAGCGACTTGAGCGACCAAAGCGAACAGAAAAATTCGCAGCGAAACTTTGTGAGCGACCAAAGCGTCTTTGACGCTTTGGTCGCTCCTGGTGTGGACGTACAGTAAGGGTTAGACCTGAGTTTGTTTGTATAAGGGTTAGAGTCCTGAGTTTGTTTGTATAAGGGTTAGAGTCCTGAGTTTGTATTTGTATAAGGGTTAGAGTCCTGAGTTTGTGTGTGGGTGGAATTCTGAGACCGAGCTCCGTGGGAGACGTTTCCAAGTTCTGTTTGGGTTAGAGTCCTAGAATCTGTATTGGAGTTCCAGAGAAAGGACCAAGTTCCTTTAAGTCGGGTTGTAGTCCCGACTTGGGTTCCAGAGAGACTGTTGATCTGATCTTAAAAATTGCACTTTCAATTTTACTTACTAAAAAGCCTTTTTAAACTTTCAATTTAATTTTCTCTTAAATACATTGCACTTTATATTTTACTCATTTCTTTGCATATGTTTTCTTTTATTTATCTATTATTTTATTTTATTGTATGACAATGTTTATATGTGAAGCGCTTTGAGTCTGCCTTGTGTATGAAAAGTGCTATATAAATAAAGTTGCCTTGCCTTGCCTTGCCTAGTCATGAGCAACCTCTAGAAATAAGTAATAGAACCCGACACAGGGTCCAAAATTTAACTTTAACCCTTTCTACCGGCCAAGCAGTGTAACCCTACATATTTTAACTATCTGACAATGGCTGGTGTTAACTTTGAGTTCACTCAGTTAATTTAAAGTTCCTCTGAGTTAATTACGATCAATAGAGTTAAATAGACTGAGGATGTTTGTTTGCAGTTACCTGAAGAAGAGGTCGTAGCGGAGATCGTCGTTGGGGTTCCCAGAGGGAGTGGTGTAACAGTAGTCCATCAGGACATTCCATCTATTGAGGAGAAAGGGCCACACAACAGCCACCTGTCAAGGTCTTCTTGACCTGAGTCACGTCATGAGCTGAACTACAGGTAAGACAACCAGATTGAAAAAAGGACTTGAAACCCTTCTTCTGGAAGCCACCCCAAAAGGAACAACTGTCATTTGGCCAATTATTGAATCGCTTCCAAAAAACGGTAAAAATGCGGTGACTAGGTCTCAAAGTGATAAAAAAGAGTCATAACCACTCTTGAGTTTAATATATATTTGTTTGCATGATGCTTACGTACAAATAAGAAAAGCTATTTCATAAGTGGCCTGTATCCGTCGAAAATAACGAAACATTATCAAGGCAATCCGGCCCTGTGCAGTTCTCAGGTAGACAAAATCAGAGACCCCATTAACACACCTAGCAACCAGTGTTTGCGTTAATAGCTCCTTCATCACAGTTCATGTCCATTCTCAACACATTTGAGACAATGACTCAGGGTTTATTTTACATGTAATAAAAAATGAGGATGTCCTTAAAGTAGGTCATCATAATCCTATTGTGTGGTAGTCCATTGGGTTGGCTTACCACTTCATATTATTTTACCCAGTGTGAAGAACGCACACGATAGGGAGTGGTTATCTATGTTATGAAGAGATATTGTGTGACTGGAATGAGTAATATGTGCTCCTTATAACTGTAAAGCCCCTTGGATTATTGAAAGGCGCTGTATAAAGCAAGTGTATTTTTTTTTATTATATGCTGGATTTAAGATATATAATAATTACAGATAAAAGACACATTTCTCGGGCCAGGGATACTGCACAGAAAGCCTTATACTCACTTTATGTCTTCATAAAAGGGATAGGATGGGGGAGTCGATTCGAACTTGGGTTCAATGTAAGGGTTTTTTCCAGGGCAAATAGATTAGATACTGAAATTGTATTGACTGAGACTGTCAATACCAATATTCCCTGCCAATATTTAACTTGTTAAAACTCATTTGCAAACAAGATTATAAAAATTAAATACTATAATAATTAAAGGAGAGCGTCCAACCTCATCATTCATCAAGCAGTCCTACTATGTTAAAGCAGAACTTCTGGGGGGATACGGCACAGAGCCTGCGCCAAAAATGCAAGGGGCGGAGTTACACCTTGATTCCTGTTTCTTCACGTTGATATTGTACCAAAGAAAACTTAATTTGTGAGTAAATTGAGTTTTCAGTAGGAATTCTCATCATTGTATTCGTTTAGTGGCCTGTCTACACGGTGTTGATTTGAAACCATAGACATTTTTCTTACAGTTTACTTCCTCCACCAACTTGATTGGTCGAAACAAATATTAAAACAAGGAAAGTGAAACGCTACATTCACCCAAATTTGAGGACTTATGCCATTTGTGAGAATAGATTGAACCCTATTCTGAACTCCTGTTCAATTCAGTTGTATTAAATGGAAAAGTGTAGACCAGTGTTTGTGAAATACCTTCTGTCGAGGTTAGAGGCTCTCACAGCTGCAAACACACGTGTCTTCAGTGTGAGTCCCGCCATTGGGATGGACAGCTGCTGAACGTACGTCGAGTCCTGAACGACCACAACAGAAAGGTTCATTCAGCTGTAATGGTTTTACCCTCTCTCTCACTTTCTGTCTCTCCTCTCCCATTTTCGCCCCTGTGCAACGATAAATCGGTGCATATCTACTCCATCAACATAGATTATCTAGTCGCCATTGAGTCTTGTTCAGGGGCCACCATTTGAATGGACTCAAGCGGACCAATGAGGTTGCAGTTAGCTCTGAATACAGGATGATTCAGGTTAAAACTGCGGCCATTAAGGGATTAGAGGCAATTTGTCCTCCGCTTTAGAAAGTATACAAAAGGATTACGAATTCTATGAATAAAACGTAAAACGCCTCAAACGCCCTATATAAATGCCATTTTATTTATACAGCAATACATTTTCATTCAAACCCTGACAATAATAGAATATTATAAAAACAACCGACGATTAGGTCCAAACCTACAGGTCAGTGTGGTGTGGAACTTACGTTGTAGAGCATCAGGTTCAAGGTGCTGATGAAGGTACCATTGCTTTCCTTCACGGAGATGGCTGCGGCTGACCTTTGTGACAAAAGAGCAGAGCTTTGTTGAGCTGACCGACAACTGAGAGCTGGAACACCAATCAAGGACATTTCGGTCTCAATTTTTGCTGAAAGTGGATTCGAGTCAAACCGGGAAAAAAAAGAAAAAATGACTTACAAAAACTCATTCTGTAAGTCATGAATCAATAGTTAGGAATTTGCCGTGCAGTCAACATTGATCTATACAGCAATCCCGTTTTCTTTGTCCCGTATGTTTCATCTCTCACAATTATCTTGAGTTAAACATTTGTAGCAAGCATACGATTGTTTGCACACCTTTTTTCCAAAGGCACAATTTAACATTGAGCATTTTAGTTGAAACACGCAACGTGTTGTTTGTGTGTAACTCACGAGGCCAGCTGAGTGTTGTTGACCAGGTACTCTAGAGGGTAGCTGCAGCTGAACTTGTAAAGCAAGCCGGGCAGGTAACTGACGATAGTGGGGGGGTCCGGCGTGTCGATGTACCCCGAGACGTTGCCGATCTGCACAAGCGACAGGTTCCCATAGGCGTTGGGCCCCTGACCTGTGGAGACCTGCGGTGAAGCCAGAGGACACTCAGCTTTTCAATGATCTACCCCCCCTCCGCAATACTGCTGGGGGGATTGCATCGTACCATTCGGGAATACAAATGCGCTGTGCCACGGTGGGAATCCCCAATCCCCCGTCTCTCCCTGTCTGTCCTCTGATGCCAGAGAACGTTTGGGAACCCTGCCCGACTCATGACTGTAAATGATAGGAGCAGAGGGGGAACAAAGAGCTAATGCAATCAAACACACTCTGCGCTGGGAAATAAAAGGCTTTCAGGTGGAAAGTAGGGGCCACCATAACAGGCCGCCGGTTCCATCCATTCAACGATCAACCTATTTTTTGTAGCCTCAGTGCTGCTTGAAAAAAAGATGGTATTACCTGCCTATTTTAATCATATACAATTTCAGGATTTGCCAAATGCTGTACGGTGGACAATAGCCTTACTATTTTTTATTAATCCTACCAATCAACCAACCCATAACCTGATTCAAGGTTTAATGTGAACCGCAGAACATTTGTTAACAAAGAACAAAATATGGGAGTAAAGGAAGTAACCTAGGATTGACCATCAGTATTGAAGTGGCAAAGCAACACAGTATATCCTGTTAATATCAACATAATTTTGAATTTCAGATTTGATCCATTATGTGGATGGAATAGGCCACATGGAATAGGCCTACTAATGTTCAGTTCATTATTCTGTTTGATGTTGCATGGCTGTAAAAGTCCCTGAAGACCTTTTAACGTTACGTTGAACATAATCTTGATAAGCAAATCTTGATCTTTTATAAACCGAAACATCCCTTTAAGGGATTTTAGATCTAGCGTAGCTGAATCTGAAAACCCTCAAAATACCGTCACCCATTTTGTCTCTGTAAGTATTGACAGAGGAACCCACCCTTTAAAGCTGAATACTACACTGCTGTTTCTATGAGATAAGAACCACGGCCTTCTCTCCTTACCACCAGGGCGTTGCCGCAGGACTCCAGCGTCGCCAGGCTGATGCTAAAGAGCACTACGGTGGGGAAGGTGTTGTTGTTGATGAAGCCGCGGCAGTGGGCGTCGCCGTGGCGACCATTGAGGGCCAGGTCCGTGTCAGTGTAGCCGGAGAAGAGGACGGGGCAGAAGTTGATCTTGAGCGTGATGGTCTGTACCCCGCAGTACACACTGATGTCCCTCTCAGCTGCCGGACACCCACACACACACACACACACACACTCACGCACGCACGCACGCACGCACGCACGCACGCACGCACGCACGCACGCACGCACGCACGCACGCACGCACGCACGCACACACACACACACACACACACACACACACACACACACACACACACACACACACACACACACACACACACACACACACAAAAACTGGCATCAGACCCAAAAGTTGCCCTTTTCTTTGTAATATATTATCTTCATTATGAATATTAACTACAAGAAGCAAATGTGGAGCAGTTTGGACAGATTTTGGTTATGGTGATAAATAGTTTGTATAATGTGTCAAATAATGGAAATACACTCCATTAAAATGTCATGTCAAAGATCCATCATATTTACGAAAATGTAAATATGATGAATGTTGAGACATGATATCAATTGTATTTAATTGTGTTACATCGATGAAACTTTTAGGAAAAGCAACTTACAATGAAGGTGAAAACTTTGCATTTGTGTCCAAAAAGTAAAAAGTTGAATAAGCCCATTATTAAGATAGGTAGTAGTATATGCAGCTTACATATGAAGCTATTTAAATGGTCATCTATGATGGCTGCTTCTTAAGATAGGTATTTCTTACCAGGAAAGCGACTGTGGAAGTTGGCATCACAGTTGTATCCATTGAACTGACTTCCAACTGACAAGACCTTGATAAACAGTAATAGAATCAACAATATTTGCTCCATTTCAGCACCTGGAAGACAACGAGCAGAAAAGCTGTTTAGAAGTATAACACAGATGAGGTGAATAATATATGTCTAGACAATTTACGACATTGAAGTTGAAAGACAACGTTAAACTTTTCAAATAAACACTAAAAGAGAGGTAAAAGGTTGTTCTACTTCACATATCATCGACCTATACAAACATGAAATATAACCGAAGGACGACCTAACATAAAAAACGGTTTCCCTGTGAAGGAAACAACTCCAGCAAACCATCGCCACCGACCGCATCCCCATCCCCATCCTCATCATAAAATGCATTCATCTGATCACAAATATCTGCCTCGCATCGTGCCTCGCGTCATCCGTCCAATGAAGGTGGTGTGAGGGAGACTGGATGTGGCTAGACAGTGTCGTCCTCGCTCCCCGTTCCCCGGCAACTCACCCTGAAGCCTGCCCCGCTTAGCGGTTCTCCATATGTCTGGGACTGCCACCGGTGGTCGAATGGCACGGCCAGCATCCCCGGTCGAAGACTAGAAAACGGCACTGAGGATCAGGTGAGGGGGGCGGTAAAAAGAGGGATCCCCACACATAAGAGGTTCATTATTTCAACATGCCAGTGGTGGTGGGGGTATCGGTGGAGGGGGTCTTGGTTTGGGGGCTTTGGATTGTTGGGCGCTCATGGGAAGGGCCGCCGACAGGTTGAATTGTGTTTATACAAATCCCTTTCACGGCGGCAGGGAAACATGAGCAGCTTTTTGAAGTTTCCCACTCATATCCTTCTTGGCCCAATCTGCCCCTGTCCACTGCGCACAAATGGTTTAACGCCGTATGAGGTCCAGTAGCTCCGAGCGGGTGTGTGTGTGTGTGTGGGGGGGGGGGAGTGGGGAGTGGAGGGGGGGGGGGGGGGAATTATCTTTTCATCGCTTCATTGGCTCCTGGCTTGCTGACTGAGCGGACCCCCCCCCCCCCCCCCCCCCGACACACACACACACATACACCTCCCCCCTTCCCTTCCTCCGTGCACCCTCCCCTCCCTTCGATGGGAGTTTTTTGGGGGGAGGAAGGGTTGCGGGTGCAAAGCCCATAATCGCCGAGGCCAGTCTGTGGCGTAGGACACTACCCTGTGGTGTCCCCCCCACACACACACACACACACTTTGTGTCGGGTGATCCTCAGTCAACGCAGCAGCAGACCTGGCTAGACGTTACCCCTGAACCCCGCTCACACCTGCCTCCCCACCCCCACTGACAGCCACAACCCCGCTGACCCCCGTGTCCCGACAGAATCCCAGCAGGAGGAAAAGGCCGGAATAAAGAAGGAACAGAGAGGAGAGTGGAGCGTATCAAAGGAATCCGTGAGGGTCCAAGAGCTCAGGTCCACGTGTAGCGATAGGAAGTCCAGCCGTGTGGGGGTTATGCTTTGAGGAGCAGCCGGTTGAAACCTGTCTGAGGGCAAACGGGGTCGGCCTGCTGGGTCTGGAACATGAGATAGAGCCCAGCAGCGAGGGCTCAGTCCAAACCTCCTGGATTTAGGTCAACACGGTCAATACAATGGGATCACTTGTTTTTTCTTTTGACATCAACTGCAACTGTTCAGAGTTGGACTTTGAAACACATATACCTCCAACTCTTTGGGATTACATAACTTTTAGGTGTGTGTAAATATAATCAATCTAACTAAGTCGGTTCAGAATTGTTTTTATCATCCCCACCTGTATCTTTTGTCTGCTGCAAAAGTGCTGAGGCAGCATTTGTTAGGTCTTAAAGTAGTTCAAGTTACAGTGGTCAGGTCAAAAAAATAAGTCTATTATCTGCACTTACCTTTATGCATTTTTAAATAGGTCCACATTATTTTTGTCGTTTTTTTTGGCACAATCTCAATAATATCATTTAAGCTATACATTCAACTCTCCAGATGTGTAGTTGCAGTGCAGGGTCCATCGGTCCATTCATTTGATCCCACACACAACGTGCCTGATGCATGGCTAACAAGTTGAAAGTCGCAGCAAGGAACCGAACTGCGAATGAGTCTCAGTCGAGCGACTCAAGACCTTTTGAACCGTCCCGCAGCGACATTTAACATAGGATCCGCCGGAGACGGCAATTTCATATTTTTAGGGATCTCTAATCGGAGGTGTAGTACGATCACAGTCCCCAAGAAGGCTCAGAGCAAATTGTTTCCTCACAGGCTGATTGCAATCTAAAGTAGCTACCCAAGGACCTCAATTACGCCAGTGATTCATCCTTTCATACGTCTTTCCTAGAATGGCATCCTTATATAGGACTAATGGCTGGGTTGAAGGTGGCTCTTATCAGTTTGAGAGCATCTTATACGGACAAAAAATGATGTTCTAAAGCCCCTTTTCATCAGATGACATATTCAAGGTAGCGGCAGTCTTGTTGAACCCTGGTCTTTGAGTGTGGAGTAAACACGTATGTAGAATAACTGGCACGTACTGTATCAAGGTATCTATGTATAACCAAACAGTGGCTTGTGTCAGGTAAATCCTCGGTCATGTAACAGGAGTGAATACATCACTGCTATGGTAATGCACTGCCCGAGGAGATAAGAATAGTAGAGGAGTGGAACTGGAAAATTAGGACGGGGTTATTGTTTGTTATAAAAGGGGACGTATTCTACTCCACAGTACTTACGTGATGTCGTTTTTTTCAGGTGTGGGAAAGGCTGAGTATGATTCCGAAAGCTATTGTTGATTTTTCCCCCACAGGCTACAATAGACTGTACCTGTCTTTGATCAGGGAATACACTGTAGTCTGAAATGCAGGGCCGGAACATATCTGAATACTCACCTGCTGAACTGCTGTACAGTTGTGTGTCTCTCATGATTTCATGTTATTTTGAGGGACTTCATATTTGTTTGACTTTTCCCCAGAAATGATTTAGTGTAATTCGCTCCTCCTGACTGAAGTAGGGTTTATGTTTTGGTTATTTTACTCCTCCTTCTATAATAAGTAGTAGATTTAAGCAGAACGGACAAGACAGATATGTTATATATTATCTAAAATAATGTTTTAATTAGTTTATAATCCCATGAAATGAGAAATTGAGAAATTCTCAGGTAATGTTTTTTCCTTCCTTGAGAATAAGATCTTTATATCTACATACGTTAGACAAACGGCTCCCCGGACTAACGGCTCTAAAGATCACGGTTTTATATGTTTGGGATAAGGGTACTAGGAAGGCGGGGCGTGTTATTCCCATGGATACAACCCATTTGTAATACATTTTTGGTAGCATCGCTGTGTAGGAGTTTAACAATGAGCGATGTTGTATGAAATGCGCCACACACTGGCATAATACTATAAGTGTCCGAAAAGCTTGACCCTCTCTCGGATATAGACATCAAAATAACTGCTGGCCAGGCGAAGCTCCAGATATTTTAGTATGTATTATTTTGACATACCACAGTGCAAGTAAAGATTGGCTATTAGCACCGACTGCCATTGAGATGAATGATCAAAACATGTTACAGATAGGATTAGTGATAATTATGGGTCTATAAAAACATAAAAACGTGACATCTCTAGAGCCGTTTATTCGTTCTGGGCTACTGTAGAAACATGCCCATGCAACAGAGCAGCAAGAAAAAAAGCTGTCACTGTTGTTTGATATTAGTATATTGTTACTATCTAAATTTATAATAGGACTACATAAACATAGCTGTTCAAGAGGCACTGTATTCGTACCTCTAAGGTTTTTATAATTATTAAATATTCATTGAGTTTGACAAAGTAGCTTTGTGAACAGTCTATACCTATTTTTGTATCTCTACTCCATCTCTTCCCTCAGCTGCATATCTCATGAGGCTGTGTGTATCAAGTAAGATTAACGGGGGCCCTTCGAGTTCCTCCTACCTTGACAAAGGGAACGTAAACACAATGCAAACATCTTATCAGATCAAGCATTGCATGATATGTTGTCCTATAAGTGGGAACTGAAATACACGGATAAGGTCAGAAAAACAACAAATCACA
This sequence comes from Gadus morhua, assembly GCF_902167405.1. Lineage (NCBI taxonomy): Eukaryota > Metazoa > Chordata > Actinopteri > Gadiformes > Gadidae > Gadus > Gadus morhua. Next base: position 21,774,047 of record NC_044054.1, on the reverse strand, counting down.
TTATGCCTCAAGTGACGATGTGTCTCCAGAGTCTTGCTGAACACTCTCTAGCCCTAAAGCACGCTCTGAGCGTCTTTTATCTGGGATGAAATCAATCTAGACTGGATGCCGTCAGGCTGGGCCATCTTTTGGATCTTTGAATGGCACACAAACGGCTCTGCATCTTTGAAGACATGAAAGGGCAGGTCTCTGGGCTTTTGTTTGGTGAAATGTCATCACTTGGCACAAATAACACAAGGTTCCCGATTCTTTGCATCCTTTCGCCTGGTCCCTCGGAGAGTATCTGTGTATAAGCCGGCGGTCCCAGAGGACAGGAGTCCATTATATACGTGATAAACGCATTCTCCCCCAATAGGATGTATTATATTCCACCAAGGAAACCTCGTGTCCGAATGGAAAGTGTTGATCTTTTTCGTTCCATCACCACATTCATCGCTTACTGTATCGCTTTCTATATCATGCTGCGTGATGAGGCCTACGTCAGCTCGCAGCCCACCTGTGTGAATCACCCGCATCAAAGACAGCGTACGTTCGCAACTGCTGGTGTCATCGGAACAAAGCTCTTATCTATGTTCTGATCCTTATTGTGCAGGTCAATGAGCATACAGTAGGTCATTGTGGGTCAATGGAAATCAGGGATAGGCCGGCATAGGGGGGTCGTTGTGTGTTCATTTATTATCTAAGTAACTGATGTTATACTGTATAAATACTATTCTTGCTTTTTCCTGAAAAGAATGATCCTGGTCAATTCTTCTGCAGAAAATACTGAAAGAGTTATCTTTAACTGTTAACTTTAACACGACTACAAAAGTGGCCTGCATTTGTTTAATTTTACTTGGACAAGCCTTTGTGAGTTTCCATGGATGGTTAAATGGGTTTTAAATTCATGGATACTGAAGGTCTTCATTTGTTCCCTCAGAATGGGATTTGAATCTTATCTACATATATTACTTTATTTTTGTCTGTTTGTCTGTGTCTGTGTAGACAACAGTTGAATGAAATGGGACAACAAAATTCAGGGATTTTTGTTTGACTAGAGACAACAATGTATTACAATTCCATGTAAGATACTACAATGTAAATGCATTACCCAAACATGATTGTTTAATTAAAAAATGGTTAATAAAACATTATCATCTTAGTACCTAAGAACTCTAATATCCTTAGCACTGAAAATAATTACAGATTGCTGAACTGTTGCTGACCTTGACTTCAGGCAGCAACGTTGTTGGTATATTAATGTTTTCTTGGTTTGATTAAAGAGAACGTGTTTCCTCACTTCTGACAAGCTGGTAATTGGAACGTGGGGCTCCTGTACCAAACAGGCAACAGCCTGACATTGATGGGATTGTGTTTATTGTGTTTACTTAACCATTGTTTAACCAAATTTTGGAAAAGCAAGATTCAGCTACACAATCCTGTTTCAATAGCCTACATTGGGAATTACAATCAGATCAGCCAATTACTTTTAATAAGTAGCTAAAGGGCGTATTGTATTCTATGTCCCCCTGAGACTCTGGAATAGGTTGATGGGGGAAAAAACACACTAGGATGCAGAAAACATCTAGCGTGGGAACCAGACTAATCTGTGACCTTGTGTTTTATTTGCTCTGGCATTTGTGAATGACATAGGGAATTGCCCCCCTCCAGTTTTTATAGCAACCTTAACTTTACTCTCGCATGCTAAAGTGTTTTCATACAGAACACGTATGATGATATGCATTTTGTCGTGGTGGGATTGTTGCAATTACTGAAGGGGCAGAGAATATGTTTGGAAGAATCAAGCAATATGTCATTGGAGGGCTGCAAGATCACAGAGACACAATACTAAAAGCAAGTTGTACACAAATATTGGAGACCGAAAAGTATCCGAAATCATATGCAGACTCAGGCTCAAAGATCACAAAAACAACACTCTTCGGTCTTCCTAGCATGGTAAGCCACAAGTTACCACGGATGTAAATTGTCTTGGGGAATAAATCCATCTAAAATTATTTTTTTATCATTTATGGACGGTTTGTGTTATGATAAATATGAACCTGTCTAGCCAGGAATCTGGGTGTGACGCTGGTTATCGGGGTGTCCTCGCTGCCAACAGTGCTACGGCAAGCGACTCATGCAGATTTATTCATCTCAACATCAGGAGCATACGTCCCTCTCTCACCCAAAAGGCCAATCAGGTTTTGTTCCAGGCTATTGTTATCTTGCATCTAGACTACTGCACCCCCTTCTGGCTGGTCCGCCTGCCTGTGCCATTTTACCTCTGCAGCTCAACCAGAATGCGGTAGAACGGATGTTCTTCACTATCAACCAAAATTCACCAACACTAACACGACTCCTATGCACCCTGCACTGGCTACTGGTGGCGGCTCCAATCCAATTAAGCACCGCTACTTGCCTATTGTGCTGAAAACGGCTCTGTGCCACTGGAACAACCAGTAATTGTCAAACCATGCACTAGGGCTGGGGGTAAACGATTATTTATTAAACGATTAATCGGGCGATTATTTCATCAATTAGTCGACTAATCTAATGACTAATTGGATGGTTATCTATTTCTGTTGCTCGATTAATAAAAACCATAATGTATCTCAAATAAATACCAAAAAATTCTTAATATACTTTATTTAACAACAGTTTTGCACAGCAAAAAACCTTCTGCTTTACACAAAATAAAATAGTTTCACTGTTATACAAAATGAAAGGCCAGCCGTGCTCAAATCTGCCAGTGTGAGTGTGGCCAGTCTGGCCAGGCCAGGCCAATTTGGCCACTTGGGAGAGGTGTGCTGCTACGGTACGGGCCGCTACGGTACAGATGCTAATGAGCCGAAACGCGCAGTCGCGCACACGCACGGCTACGCAACCTGAGCTGGATAACGTATAGTCCATGCGACGACCACGGACATAATAAAGGCGACGAGCCTTCTTTCCCATTAAACGGTAAACATATATCCAACTAAGCAACAGACTCAGCAAAGTGCGAACTGTGTTCTCTGTGTTGTTGTCCATTGCCCTCGAAAATCGTCGACGAAGAAATTCGACGTCGACGAATTTTTGACGTCGACGCGTCGCTACAGCTCTACCATGCACCCCATCTCTATGATGGCTTACAGCTTGCAAATTATCACAAGAGGGCCCAAGCTGCCGCTCAACGAACGCTGGCTGCCCTGGCTCCATCAACAACTCACCACTGACATCAGGAGAGTAGACATCAGATTGCGAGACAGAACGATCATCTGTTCAGACTGCATCTTGGCCCTATCTCTTGATCTATAATTTAGCACTTGAGGCTGTTTCCTTATTTCATTAATTCAATGTGTAGGCCTACTCACATGATTCTTGCATTTCTGACCACTAGGTGACAGCACAATTCCTTCTATAAATTGTGAGCACAGTGCCGTCAAACGATGGTGCGGGAAAAAGCGATTATTTCCTATATCTTAATTTCAGCATTCTTGAAATGTATTCAATTTATAATTAAAATAAATAGTATAAAAATATGAAGCAAGTACTTGGCAAATCAACTATCCCTTAACAAATCCGGGAACTATGACCGATACAAATATATTGTAGGCTACTGGGCTCCCTAAAACAGCATATAATAGGTCACATATTTTTATAGTCAGATTTCAGTCATTTAAATATTTGAATATAATGTATCTATATATATTAGAACAGTACATTAAGAAAGAAGTAGAACACACAAGTTGCTTACACAAAAGGAGAGTTCCCTGACCGGGAATCGAACCCGGGCCGCGGCGGTGAGAGCGCCGAATCCTAACCACTAGACCACCAGGGAAGCTGCTGTTATCCGGCTTCAAATCGCAATTTGAAGGTGGTCAGGTATCCTTCCTATTAACGTTTGTAGTGACGTATTATTCAGTCTCGTTGCCTGTTCATGCCGTTAGAGATGTTCCTTACTTGTCGAATACGAATGTATGTAATTCGATTATGAATACCATTTTACCATTCTCCAGGCTATTGTTTTCCTCCATTATCCATATTGAAGACCACACATGCATATTGGAATATATCTATTCTCTAATATCTAGATAAAGTGCTTGGTTTGAAACAACGAGGACTCAGTTATAGCTGATTCAATGCATGCCATTTGTCTTCCTGATTCAGAGGACTAAAAGAATGCCACCCATCACCATCAGACGCCTGCATTCTTCTACATGTCTGATGGATATCGTGAGCTAATAATATTGACTCCTAATTCACTTTTAACATCATACTACGAGAGCTAGACGTCCAATAAGAGAGCCGCCATCTTTCAGAATTTGTTCGACGCTGTTGTATGCAAAGTTGGGAGAGGCTAGGGTTAGTTAGACAGGAAACGGCCCCGCCATTTTCAGTGCAAACCTCCAGTCCATTTAAACCCAGCAGGGGGAGGCGGTGCGAAAGCAGACCGAGTTGGTGTGGGAACCAGGGAAAGCGAGAAAGAAGTGGGATTCGATCTGAGAGAAAGACTTGCATGGGAGAGAGAGCGAGAGGGTGAGGGACGGAGACGTTTGAAATCCATCGAAAGACTCTGTGGTCCGTATCCTCGAGGTGATTTGCCACAATATCACTCGTTACTGCAATTTCCTAATTGTACACCCTGGATCTTGTGTTGTGTTATTTGACTGAGTAGGGTTACAAGTTGAACGAAACGCCTGCGGTCGTCTCATTGCTGTTCCTTCTCTCTTGTCTTGTGTCAGGTGGCAAACAACGGTGGGAACGACACACACAAGGCGACACACGAAAGACGATCTCCACTGGATTTGTTTTAAAAAGCCTATCGTGGTTCATTGTTTCTACCTACAAGGATGTCGGGGCAAAGCATTACAGACAGGATCACTGCCGCTCAGCACAGTGTCACTGGCTCGGCGATTTCCAAAACCGTATGCAAGGCAACCACGCATGAAATTATGGGGCCAAAGAAGAAACATTTGGACTGTAAGTAACGCATATGTTGTTGCATTGTTTCGCATTCACCCCCCCACCCCCTCCATTATCTCGACTCTATTGTCACATCTTCGTTTTGATTGTCTGGCAGTGAGGCCTACTAAAAACACCAGCTAGTAGGTGCCTCTGTATTAAAGAAAACCACACAAATACATATGTCATTTGTACAATCCGAACAAACATTTATTTATCGATTTTCGTTAAATCCTTCCAACTTTAAAAGACCAACATGGAATCTAGACAGTTTCTCAGCCACAGTGCTCTGCAGGAGTGGTCCCGTTTGATTGCACTCTTCAACTTCTCTGAAACCATTAACCACATCAAACGTCCACTGTACTTGTGACATTTCACAAACCAGAGTTCCAGTTTCCCTGGCTGGAACTGAAGTGTGTTGCTCTTGCCTTGCCAAACTGAAGCAGAAGCAGAAGAATATGCAGGGGCCAATATAATTCCAAAACTAGTTTGACAGTATTGTTGTGAACAAAAGTTTTTTTGTTTTGTCTTGTTTAAGAAACTATTATGGTAAAATTATACTGTAGTTAGTCACCGGATGTCTATACTAGTTTTCTAGTTTGTACAACCTAAGCTCTTGTTTGTTTTCAGAAGTACATGTTTCAGTGCACAAGATAATGAGTGTTATTGTCCAGTGTTGTAAGCAAAGAGCTCGACTGCTGGCTGGTTGACATAGCCTTTGCACTTCCTCTCATTTGGTGCAGTTTGAGCCACTGTCTGTTTTCAGACTTCTCTGCACGTTGGCTATTAGGGGCTGACCTCTTTGCAAGTCAAATGTATCATATTCACCCCTTGCCCTCTGCTGCGGTTATTCTGAAACCTAGAACTGTTGTAGCCAAATTTACGTAATAGCTTTTTTTAGCCATCTCTGTTCTCTCAGCCACAATCAATGCAAAGCGCCATGTCAAAAAATAATCCTGAATATGGCTTTGGATTTTTAGGTTTACCGATATGAGTGGCGAAGGAATGACTAAAAATGAATGCAAAGTTAAGGCCATTTTTCCTTTGAGGAACCATTCACCGATGCATGTAGTCTTTGTGTCGCTATATTAAGAGACTCGTGCTTCAATCATTATGAAAATGACACAGTTTAGTTTAGAATGACTTGTGTGTATGACGATACAGGGATCAACAGTCCTGTGTTAATCGGTCTGTGTTTATCTTTTATTGACATACAAATTTTGCCTTGGCACACCGAGCACTTATTGTTGATAACACAGACAAAACTACTTTATATTCTGGAATTTTAATTGTGTACATTTTCAAGTACTAAGAACCTTTTTTTTTCTTCAATTATTATTTTTTTGCGTTCCTATTGAAACTGAATGTCTAAGATTGCCTATTCTGGTTCAAATCGGGAAGTAATTCTCATCGATGTGGAAGGGTCAGCAGGTGCATCTTTAATGTAGTGGTGCTGTAGTGAGTGACAGCCAACCTGTTTAATTTAGAGGAAAAGGAGGATATTTCAGCATCTCTTTATTGAGCCCTTAGGTTTTAACACTACCAAGATGTGCAACATGAAGAACATTTCAGAAATTCACAAATTGTAACGCTTCACACGTAAAGCTAAAATAATTGGGTGGGTGGATAAGAGCGGCCTTATTTTGTATGCGCCCTAAAATACCTGTTATTCCTAGAGTGCTTATTTGGAGAACCTACGTATTTCCTTGAGTATGACGTGGTGTCCACTTGGCTGCTATTTTTAGTATTGGCTCCACGACAATATGCCATGTGTCTTAAGAACATGCTAAACAGAAACGGCAATAGCATGGAACACTGACCATTCCATTCTCAATCCAGCTCCTCCTACATGCTTTTCTGTGCAAATAGTCAAACGGATGAGTTCGGGCCCAGACTTCTGGTACGAGTTAATCTAGAAAGCTAATGCACGGCAGTGCTCCCTCGCTCACCGTTTGGAGGTATTTAAGGAGGTTGGGGCGAGAGAGGGAGGTGACGCACTTGTGTTTGAAAGTTTCCTGTACGACCCAAAATAGCAGCCGTCTGTCTACTTCAGACCCTTAAACCCCCCCCCCCCCCCCCCCCCCATCCCACTCTCTCTCCCCCCCTGTCAGTCTTTGTCCTGTCTGATGTGAAGGTGCGATATGATCCAGCGTGCAGGCTTCTTGATTTTGAAGCCCATCCTAGTCTGGGCATGCTCTTCAACACGACCATGCTAGATAAACGGCAAGCACTTGCCTGCTCTCTGCTCTACCGAGCAGAGAGGTAGACGTTGGTTAAAGTCAAAAGGAGAGCTGTGCTGCATTTCCATTTCCTGTTTGGCTTTGCTAGGTGTGAAATAATAAATGCCAGTGGAGCATTTCAACTAAACAAAAACAATAACACGGGTTGTGATTCATAAAAGTTTTCAGCTGGTTTAATGTGTTTATCGTCATGTAATCCTATGGGCACACTCAAGTTGCAGACATGCTCAAAGGTCTGTTAAGGTTCTTTGACCTGAGAGGCTTTGCAACTTCACCTCATGATTTATAACCTATGAACGTGGCGGCCTGGCTAATGTCATGGTGTTCATTTGTATCCGTCCCACTGGTAAACTAAGTGGGACCAACATATGTTAATGTTTTGTAAATTGGATATCAAATATGAACATTTAGCAGGGAAAACTTGTTACTGCAGATTTGTTTAATCAAACCTTTCTGTGGTGCAGCTATACTGTATTTTTAGAGGAGCACCATTCTACTGTGTGCCGGTCCCCATCTTCATATTAACTTCTGTTGTTTAGGTCAGCTGTTCAGACAGACCTGTGCCTTTTTTTTTATTATTGGAAATCGATATAATGAATATACAAAGGTTCAGTAAAACTTTCAATAACTTGCACAATAATAAGTGGTTTCTTTTTGGCAACTGTTTAGTAGACCGAACAGAAAGTGTGGATAGTAACCTGGTTTTACGTTGGCTTATTTCTCTTGTGAGTGTTTTCACAGCAAATTCACTGCCATAGCCTTGAATAAGGAGAGGGCGGAAGAGGGGGAGTTCTGCTGAAAATCTCACACACGTCCCAGACCTGCATCTAAATGTGTTTTGGGCTGAAACTTGGGGCTCCATGAATGTTCTCATTCATCTCTCACCTGTTGCGGGGCTTGTGGTCTGGCTTGCGTCTGCTTCTCCACTGGCACTGGTAAAACTCTTGACCGCTGGAGTTGTGGTCACACATAAAGTCCACATGTGGTGGCAATGGCCCCAAAAGGTTTTAGATGCAGGTTGTGTTCAACTCGCTTTTCTTAAGACTGTTGCATTTGCACATGAAATTACAAAATGAGGTCAGACGGAGGAGTAGTGTGGGTATTGCTAGAGGGGACAACAATGAATGAAAATAAGATTCCTTTCCCCTGTTTATTTTGGGCTGAGACACTTGTGTCCCTTCCAGCTGTCTACCAACTAGCTTGTTGTAGTTGTAGCCTAGCATCGACTCCTACAGTGCCTGGGAACACCTAATTTATGAATGTGTCTTTGTTTTCCCAAGTACAACAATGGCTTGGCTTGGTGGCCCTCATGCTGTTTGCATTCCTTTTGGGATAAGAATAGTTTTACGCAAAGGCTCTGAGTGGCAGTCGCTAATGTAACCCACGTCTGCACTTTGGTTCCCCGTTGAAGGCACTGGAAGCTTGCCATGAGATCATGAAGGTATGGCACAGACTACAAGGCATGTGATGGCAAAGGCATCATATGACAGTCTCCTTTTAAAGAGTGCTGACCTGACACACTGTCCACCAGCAGGTCTGTTTAGAACTTTAACGGCCAGGCAGCCAATGGCCTGGAAGCATAACAACTGATTTTAAAGAGGCCACAAGATTAGAAAACCAATATAAATCAGAAAATACCATGGCCTGACGCTTGTTTGACTAGTTGGTCCTTTGTGGTGTGACGGAAAGTGTTGATTTAGTTTGAGGTGGTTTGGGCAAAAGGTTGTCTAGCATGCATGCTGTTGTATGTTCAAGGTTCCATACCATTGAAAAACTTTAACTCCTTAAAGCTGTACCAAATAGTGGTACAGCTAATAACAACCCGCTGTACCAAAAGATGGTCCAGCTGGTACCAAAGAGCGGTACCAATCGTGGAGCCAATTCCTTCATGTAGAAATCGTTTACATTGGGAGCAATTGCACCACAGTCACCTTTTGACCTAGGTTTTATTTTTGGTGTTTTGGCCCTCTGGTAAAGTATGTGCATGTATTGAAATAGCTTCTTGGGCACTGCGCACACAATGGACTGAATCATATCCTCGGTACCAGGATCGTTATCGGAAAGATATTTCCTGAGGCGAGTCTTGGGATCGCTGCGGGAAAATGGCTAACAGGAAGTGATTACATAATCCTTTCCGGGAACACTAGGGAGTCGAGCTGATCAAAAGTCAGATTGGAGGGGATTTCTTTTGATCCACTTCCCGTCAATTAGTTTGTTGCCTGTAAGGGTATGCAATGATCCCAAAACAAGCATTGGCCATTGGATTACATTTTTTTTGGACCAAGCCTCCGATTCGCAATCATGGCCTTTTTTTGTTGTGGTGTGTGTGTGTGTATAACAAACAACTTTGACGCGGTAATTCCATTTCACTTGATTCGCCTTGCACCCAACCAGCGAAGGAGGGCCCATCATTCATTGGCAAAGCTGCCAACATTAAAAGCCTAAATTACTACTCCCTACAGCAAGTTGTAAACCATAAATTTGCACCGCAAAACTGGTAATTAAATGTTATTGCTGCCTGATATAGTTCCTCCTACATGGTGGCCCCCTTGCATGCTATCTACAAACATGGAGGGCTTTCATCTTCCAAGGGAATTTTTTTCTTTTAATGAAATTTATCCAGCAGCTCTGGTGGTCGCTTTTTATGGTCAAATTTACTCTACAGTCTTGACTAATCCATAATGAACATATGAACACCCTTCTATGGCGCTTTTACAAGCATGTAGATATTAAGATTCGTGGCTACCAGTTTGGGCCTATAATTTGTCTCTTATTACAATGCAAGTAAACCGGCTGTAATTTGTCATGTTTGATACTATCTTTGGCTCTATGATCCTTATTTTTCTATTCAAATGCTACACAAACAATACGATTAGAAGAGATAACATTCTGGTGAGATCATTTGTTGTCTTAATTTAAGGGCGGCAATTGAGAGAAAGTAATCCTTTTTGGAGAAGACATGTCCTAAGCTTTATTCTGCTCGCATTCAGCTGTCGTGTGTGTGTGTGTGTGTGTGTGTGTGTGTGTGTGTGTGTGTGTGTGTGTGTGTGTGTGTGTGTGTGTGTGTGTGTGTGTGTGTGTGTGTGTGTGTGTGTGTGTGTGTGTGTGTGTGTGTGTGTGTGTGTGTGTGTGTGTGTGTGTGTGTGTGTGTGTGTGCGCTAAGCCTGTGTCTCTGGGGATCTGGGAGGAAATGCCACTACTCTCTGATAGCGGCCTGCAGCCTGCGTCTGTCTGCAGGAACCGCTACTGGGCCAGTCAAACCCTTCGCCCTGATTTTAAGCGTTTCCTCATTGGATCTCCTCCATGAACGCAACAACGGACTGACTCACTGGATCTCACAACCGGGGCCTTGTGCGATTCTCACCAGCTGCATGGTTTTACTTTCACTTCCTGCCGGTGGCCAAGCAACGAAAGGCCTAACCCGCCCAACCTGCAGAAAAAAATAACAGACAACGAATGAAACCACAGGCTTGGGTTGTCTGCATCTCACCTGTCACCTGGGCCATCTCATTTAGTCACTTCACTTGCAAATGTACAGTGAGCAGCACATTTGTATGTAGGGAGTGTTGGATACATTTCTAGCCATTGGAACATTGTTGGCTTCATGTAGAATTTCCTGGATTAGAAGCAGTGGTAGAATATTAAAGTTGAGAAACTGCTTTAATTTGTCATTAAATAGCACTCCAGAAATTGTAAATCAATGGAATTAATCTCCTGGCCTATTTCGTTATGAATGTATTTATTCACTAAACTGGACAAGGGATTAACCATTCATAATCCGGACCTGGTGAAGTTCTGTTCCCTGTTCGGGTTTATTTTGGGGGTACTTCTTTCTACGTATCCTGAAATAGTGGGGTTTTAAAGACAAACTCCAAAGACTCTCTTATAAATGATTCTCAGTTAAGTCATTATCTGCTCTTAATCATGTGTGCGTGGAGACAGTATTTTCCACGATAGGTGCAGCAAAAGAGCCCAAAATGGATCTTCCTCTCAAGGCAACGGCTAGGGTTCTAAGACCGTAGGTCCAGAGCCATAGGTTAAAGAGGGCTAGCTCGAGACTGGTCTGTGTGCATTGGCATCAGCGTCAATCTCCTTTTGCCATCTACTTCTGATTTTAATAAAAACAGCAAATCCCTTAGTCATGGAAAATCCCATTCAAAGGCTAAACTTGGCATCCAGTGAAGTAAAAAGGCAGGGCTCCACAGTCTTGTTAACCTTCAGTGGCAGAGGGTGGGATTTTGTTTGTTTGATATGAGAAAGTTTGCCACGGACCATCCGGCCAGGCGTGGTCAAAAATGGGTCTTTCTACCGCTACGGGCTACGAGGGGAGGTTGTATTTGTGGTCCCCGGCGCAATGTCATTTTTGTCTTGTGTGAAAAGACCTTTTGTTGTCACATGGGTGGCCTATTGTGCACACACAATAATGGCGAGTGAAAAAGCCCTTTGTTTTTTTGCATTCGAACAAACACTGAGGAGGTTTCACGGAGACCACCCATGTGCCCAGCAGCCCCCGCTGCTCCGGCCACGGGCGTCCTGCGACTGTGACGAGGTGTTGGCTTCCAGAACACACCGACATCTATTCATGTGTGCTGCCGGGAGGTTAACATTGAGTCCGAGGCGATTGTCGACAAAGCACTAAACGGTGACTTATTAATTATTGTGAATCGTGTATTTTTTAGCACCACCTCCTCCTCCTCCTTCCCGATTTGCCCAATGGTAGAACCATATAATATTTCCACAGTACACGTGGACATGTTTCACTCCAATATTCAGTTTCATTTCCCTGCCAAGTGTGGCATCTGATTGCCATGAATATTTTATTATTGGGAGTGTCTGATGGCAAGTAGTGCTTCCAACAATCAGGGCCTTGGAGCCGTGGATTACCACGACGTCATCGATATAGAGGCTTTAAAAGATTTATTTGGATTTTGGGGGGGAAATCGCGTGGCCTGATTTCCATCTCGATGTGATGATGTGCCGGTGTGCAAGGGAATCTGTCTGGGCCGGGGCGGTGATGCAGGCGGTCTCGACTGGATGAGGGGTAGTTCTGAACAGCAAAAAATTAAATCTTGTGCGTGCCATGACAAACATGCCTACTCACTTTGGCTGCAGTCGTTGAGTCTAGAGTTGCTTTTTCTGGCACAGGTGGGATTTCAGCGTCCACCTGAATATACTTTCTATGGATCCAGACAAAATGGATGAATTATTGTCGTTTCTTTGGTTGTCCATTTGCCGTTCCTGATAAATAGTTTTCCTACTACTGTGTGAATGTTTTTTATTTCAGAGTTTGGTTGGTGAGCCCATTCTTTATCCATCCTGGCTCTTCAATCCCAATGTTTTCAGCTTGTGTTGGATATCTCGGGATTCACAGCAGGGAATCCCGAGATATCCAACACCAAGCTGAAAACATTGGGACTGAAGAGCCTGGATTCTCATGCCTCAGTGGACGGCACGGTAGAACATGGTGGGCCTATGTGATGATATTCAGCGTGTACCTGCCTCTTTGACATTCCCAGGATCGATTTTATACATCTTTATAATGAGTTTAAATATGGGATTCTATTTGAGTACACATCAGAAGGTCCAAAAAATCCCTGGCATCAACAAAGAATGCTTCCTGCTTAATGTCTGCAGTGTGCTCGCCCAGCATCTCATCTGTTGTCGACAGCAAATGGCAGGGGAACGCACGTCCTCACCTATCACGTGTACTCTCATTTCAAAGGTTTGCGGATGTGGTATTGGTGCCAAGTTGGTGCAAAAGGAAGGGAACCCTACGTGTGGAAGTGCACAGGGTTGCCTGATGAGAGAACCTCAGATATTCTCACGGACAAAATCAGTAATCAATCACTAGGACTGGGAAATATAGCGATATTATATCAATATCATGATGAGACTGCATATCATCTTTGATGTAACTGGCATTTTCTGTACTCTATTACCTGTTATATTATTTTCCTCTATCCTATTATAAATTATATCCACATGACTGATCATTTATAACAAAACTCATCTGTCCCAGCCCTGCAATACTAGGTGCGTTTCCATCCCCCTGATTTTATGCAAACTTTGAAGTATCGAATCAGTAAACGGTGATGGAAACACCAAAATTCGCATAAAAATCCTCTAATTCGCAAAAAGGTTTATCCGCTCGCATGTGGTGGTTTTTGAGAAATGCGAAGAGTAAATTCGCAAAATGGGAGATGGAAACACACTTTTCTAAACAGTTGTGACGTAGCGAACTTTGAACTCACAGGACTGACAGTCTTTCCGATTTCCGGCCGGCCATAGCAACCCTGCCGACATCAACGTGTAACGTCATCACCCTATTCCGCTCCAACCACTTGATGGAAACGCACCTAATTCGAATTACTTTTTTGCAAACTTTCTAAAGATTCGCATCACCTTTTAGATGGAAACGCAGCTATTGTCGCAATGTCAATATTGAGGTACTTAGTCAGTCAGAAATCTTTCATATGGCCCAGGCCTATGGTACACGCTTTCCCTGCAGGCCAGATGGCAGCTGCACCACAACTCACCTGGCCTTCATGCTCTGCGCCTACACCAAGTAGTTCTGCTTTCAGTTTGCTCCGGGCCAATCTTTTTGGATTTATTCAGGCGGTACGTCTAAATAATCTGGTCTTAATACAAACCAGCGAGGAATGGTGGATTCTGGGTATTTGCATGCAGGAACTATGGCCACAGAACCTCGGTTAACCTCCACTCTCTGGCTATCCATTTTTAAATAGTTTTTGGGCAATTTCTGAGCACGAAAGGGAAAAGGGATTTGTATGAAGTGTGTTTTTAAGCTTTATACTGCATGCCTGGAGGTGGGACTCCACTGTTGGATCTTCCTTGTAGCTCTACGCACGCATGTGTTTGTATGTGTATATAGATCATCGATTATAGATGGATGGAAATGTATATTGTGTTTTTCTTTCTTTTTCTGTTCAGATCTGATTCAATGCACCAACGAGATGAATGTGAACATCCCCCAGTTGGCCGACACTCTGTTCGAGCGGACCGCCAGCACCAGCTGGGTGGTGGTCTTCAAGTCTTTGACGGCCACGCACAACCTGATGGTCTATGGCAACGAGGTAGGGCTAGTGCACGGATATTAAAGGGTTTCCTTCACTGTCAATACGCCTGCCACTGTTGGCCAGCGACTCTACCTCCTTTAGATGCTTGCCTATGGCTTGTCTCCTTTTTTTTTTTTCCAGATGTGCATCTGAGGGAAGCTGAAAAAATAAACTTTGCATTGTACCTCTCGCACCTACAAAAGGCTTATGTGTTTTCTTTCCACAGAGATTTATACAGTACCTGGCCTCAAGGAACACTCTGTTCAACCTCAGCAACTTTTTGGACAAAAGTGGCCTACAAGGTACATGGCCCATCAAGTGTCTATAAACCACATGCCTCAGAAGTACTGTCCTTGTGACCATCAATCCGTGTTAACCTCTCTTTCCTTCGGGTCCTGTTGTCTGTTGTAGGCTATGACATGTCCACGTTCATCAGGAGATACAGCCGCTACCTAAATGAGAAGGCTGTGTCTTACAGACAAGTCGCTTTCGACTTCACTAAGGTCAAACGAGGGTAAGGAGTGGTGTGGTTTCCATTTGTCAGTGATTCTTTAACTTTGGGTATTGTGGCAGAAGGAAGGGGCATTGGCTAAATTCTTATTGCGATGATCCAATTTTGGAAATGCTCATGAGCACTATAGCTTCGCTCAGCTTTAGAAGTTATTTTTAGGTTTGATTACACATGATGATGAATGCTTTCGAATTGAGTATGCGCTTTGAGATTGTAGTGGGATATGCCTGCTCTCTCTATTGGGTTCTTTATCTTATTCATTTTTTTTTTTTGCAAAGATCTGACGGAGTGATGAGGACAGTGAACACTGAGAAGCTCCTGAAGACCATCCCCATCATACAGAACCAGATGGATGTACTCCTGGACTTCAATGTAAGGACAAAGTCAACCTCAACACCCCAACGTCCCTTTCCATTCGCTTTGGATGTAATCGTTTGTGTCTGGCCCACAGGTCAACGCCAACGAACTGACAAACGGCGTCATCAATGCAGCCTTTATGCTTCTGTTCAAAGACGCCATTCGACTGTTTGCTGCCTATAACGAAGGCATCATCAACCTTCTAGGTAAGGGCTAGTCTGGATCCTCTTCCAACCATGTCTTGTATACTGTATGTCCTATACATAATGTCGCTCTACGCCATCTGTCTCCATACGTCAAGTGACTGCATCAATGTTTTACCTTATTCATATAATCCTTAATAAATGAGTCATTTTGCAGATGGACCCTCTGAAATAAATAATACGCAATGCTATCTTATGGCAGGTCATGTTCGGTTGTCAGGAATCTATTTCCAATTTCGCACAAGCACGCACAATGAGTAGGCTGTTTCAAAGATGAATTTCTAAAGGGATGTTGTGAATTCCTGTCCATTCCTCACCTAGACTTTAATATGCTGTTTAGGGCTCCTCTGTTTGTGCATGCCAGCCATGCCCCTTTCCACACATTTTCAGGGCTTGGTTTCAAAGGCTTCGTCTGCAAATATTTTCTTCAGAGAGGAGCAGAAATGGCAGCATGAATAGTTTCCCATATATATTTAATCAAGTCCGTTAGCTATGTTGTAAAGTGCATGCGTAAGTATGTTACATGTTTTGCTGCATGTTGCACAAAACATTAAAAACATACTCCCAGGGTTTGCCCTCAGCCCTGCCGTGCCAACAAACGATTTTTGGGCATTTCTCAACATCGTGTCGTAATGACCGTCTTTCCTCTCTCCCTTTCATGCAAAACAGAGAAGTACTTTGACATGAAGAAAGTCCAGTGCAAAGAAGGTCTAGATATCTACAAGAAATTCCTCACGCGGATGACAAGAATCTCAGAGTTCCTCAAAGTGGCCGAGGCAAGTCTGGCTGTTGCCCCGGAGCATCTTGGGTCGTCTTTCTTAATGAATGCCTCGGATTGTGTTCTGTACTTCACCGGCTCATGTGTGGTTGTTGTTGTTGTTGTCTCCCGCCCCCCGTCCCTCTACACTACAGCAAGTGGGAATCGATCGCGGGGACATTCCGGATCTCTCCCAGGTAAGAAGAAAGCAGGCTTCCGGTCTTTCTAATGCAGCAGGTCTTGTAACGGGCACGCAGTAGCTTGAGTGGGTCTGTTTTTTCCCGGCCTATTGTTTAACCTCACTCTCGTAGTCGCTGGCTTGCTTTTTATTAGAAAAATGAATACAAATGTTTGTGCACATTTTGTGTGCAGCCTGCAAAATTTAGTCTTTCAGTGTTCAAAGTATTGTTGTTCCATGGCATCACTGTAGCATTTCTTTGTCTGGGTGCCACTATGTATTCTTGTTATTTACTTGCTGATGATTGGCTGCTACCTCTTTGTCACACAAGCTTGACACGCACACACACACAGACGGACAAATAGATAGAGAGACACCCATAAAGGCAAAGTTCAAGTCGTGAATAAGCTTCATGCTGCAACTCACTGCTAACCCTGCATTTCATACAGTAAATAAAGGTGCAAAAAAGAGGAAGCTTTAGAGTGGTAACCTATTACTATTTATGAAAGCAAGTTGATCACCAAGATAGATGAGTTTGAGTGAATGAATTTATTTTCTAATGATCACATAGAAATGAGGATTAGCTTTGCTCAGTTCCTATTGTTGAGGAATGATCCAGACGCAAGCAAAACTAGACTCGTTGTCTTAAGGGGTAGTTAGGAATTTTGGACATGGGGCCTGATTCCCACGTTAGCCTTGGTGTTCTTTATCATTGGAGACAGTTTTGAACATATTTCAATCAGTCCTTCTAGTTGCAGAGTTTGCTCGTGCTAGGCTAGCGCACGGCAACGGGCAATGCTAGCCTGCTAATAAAACCCACTCTTACCCACTCCACAGTAAACCCGAGGCAAATCAACTATAACGTCAGACGGTCGATGTAAATGTCTGTGTTGATGGAATAATGTTAGAAATAAAACCAACCTTGAATTGCATTTTGAGGGACTAGCTGTGTCTCAGCAGCAGTGTTATATTCCTGATAGTAGGCTACAGCAGCGGGGGACTGATACCTAGGTTAAATTCCGCTGCTGCTGAGAAAGTAGTCCCTCAAAATGCGATGATTCATGCGATGCAAGGTTAGTTTTATTTCTAACATTATTCTATCAACACTGACATTTACATCTATAGTCTGGCATTATAATTGATTTACCTCGGGTGTACTGTGGAGTAAGTTTTATTAGCAGGCTAGCATTGCCCGTTGCCGTGCGCTAGTCTAGCACGAGCGAACTCTGCAACTAGAAGGACTGAATGACATGTGTTAAACTGTCTCCAATGATAAAGAACACCAAGGCTAACGTGGGAATCAGGCCCTATGTCCAAAATTCCAAACTACACCTTTAAATGTTAGATTAGTTAATTTTCTTAAACCTTTCCTTAAAGAGTTGTCGATAAGTTATCACCTTTATTTTCTGTATTTTTCCCGCTTTTCTCTGTCAGTTCACGGTTTGTGTAAGTATCTGGACCTTTTCCTCCATCTTCTGTGTGTTACGTCTCCCGTGTTTTCGTGCTGTCCACTCTCCTGTGCTCTTGACCCACACCCTGGCATGCTTCAGTGTCTCTTTGACTCTAAAGACAACGTGAAATGGCATTCAAAGTTTATCTTACTTTGTTATTGTGAGCTATATTTTACTAAATATTCGAGCAAGTGTGGGTTGTCCACTTGCAGACTTTATATTGAGTAGATTGGGAACTTTTGTCCATTTCTACAAATAATTTGTGTCGTTGTCCAGGCTGCTTGTATCGGAAGCAGCAATGCCTTTTTCTTTTTTAACGTTAATTCCCGATATACACGTGTAAATAGGTTTATATTTTCACTACCTGGATGTTGTTTTCGGTTGTGCAGCTAATACTCTGGCACGTGGGTTTTCACGTCAACATGCTAATGCTACCCGCTACCGGGCACGTACGGGGGATCACTGAATCGATCGACAAAAACTTGGTTTTTACGGCTCTTGCCTAGGCCAGGATCACCGAAGGCCAAAAAAGCCCTGAACTAATCGTTTAAGCCTGACGGGACATGGGTTTGCATGGCCCTGTTCTGGATTTCAATAGCATCTGCACTATTAAAAATACAATGGAATATGTCGTAGACATGCAAACCTAGAAAACAAAATAGATTTCATGTTGTCTTTGTAGACCTCCCATTCCGCCCGTTCCTCTGTCCTGTGTTCTGTGTGTGACGTGATGTTTCACTGGTTCCAGGCCCCCAGCAGTCTGTTGGATGCCCTGGAGCAGCACCTGGCCTCTCTGGAGGGCAAGAAGGTCAAAGACTCGACAGCTGCCAGCAGGTGGGTCTTCTCACCCTGAAATGATCTCATCCACTCACTCAACTCCTTTATTGCATTATTACGATTTATTTTTCTTCATGGCATGGACTTGACACCTGCCCGTTCTCGGTAGTACCAGAGTTCCTACTGTTTATTCATCATCAATCATGTGCTGTATTTAAATAGTTGGATTATTGTAGCTTTTTTTTTTTTTGCATAACTTTGCTGGTCTTTGACACAACTCGGAAGGCACGAAGCAGAGAGGAACAGCAATTGAAGTATTGCTGTTGCTCCTTCTGCTGATGTGTAGGGTCAAGAGTCCAATGGCATCTGTGTGCTCGGGCAGATCCATTTGTATATTTGCAGTCAATTCCACAAGACATCAGTCGTTTTAAGGTTGTGTGTGTGTGTGTGTGTAGGGCCACCACTCTGTCCCACGCCGTGTCCTCACTGGCCAGCACTGGCATATCCTTCACCAAAGTGGACGAGAGGGAGAAGCAGGTGGCCCTTGAGGAAGAGCAGGCTCGCCTTAAAGCCCTGAAGGTACATCCCCCCCCCCCTTTGCTCTGTAACCCTGCTCCCTTTCGTCTGAGCCAGCCATGTCCAGCACGGGCTTACTGGTAACCACCCCACCCAATATCTGGCGATTTGTGTCTATGTTGCAGCTGGGGACGTTGTTCTCTGAAGCGCTTTTGTTAATTAGTGTACTATTAATTTGGACAGGTGAGGTTGTGGCAATGATCAACTTGGAGAAACGTGATAATGGTGACAAGTCACCCGGAAAGGGCTTGGTTGGGCCATTAAAACAACCCTTCCATTCGATGTAGCCAAAAACACATTGAAGAGATGGATTTCAATTTAATAGTAAAATACCGTAGACTCACGCACCATTTCAATAAAACTGGATTTGTAATTATTGGTAATGGGTGTCTAAACATCCCTTTTTCATAGGTGTGGTATAGGTATCCAACTTTTTTAGAGCTGATCTCAGTTGTTGTGTGTTGTTGACCCGCGTTAACACCAAATGGTTTGCACCTCTCACGACAAGAGCAGCGCCTGAAGGAGCTCCACAAGAATCCCTCCACCACAGACTCGTCCCCCATCACCTCGGGGGCAGCCATCGACCTCTTCTCCACCCCCAGCTCCACCCACAGGTGAGCCACGCATTGCCATGTCCTTTTATTGTCGTCTGTGACAGTGCAACGTCAGGCTATGGTGGCACAGCAGGAGGTTAAATTAATTCATGGAAAAAATGTAAAAAGGTTGCCACTGCCGTCATCACTTTCACATAAACCTCACATCAAATGAACGTCCGAGTGTCAATCGATGCATGTTTTGACATCGTGTTTTAAACACTATACTAGTCTTTGTATTCATCTGATTTGATTATTAATGCGCCAGATTCTGCCGGTTGCTGCGCATTAGTCTCTTGTAAATGTCATATGTGCTCCGCTAAATATCTCGAAGAAATCTATTAAGAGGATATTAGAGCAAACATTGGCCCAGCTGAATGAAGATATGATGCATTTAATGAAGCTGCAGAAATAGCTTAAAAAAAACCTTAAAATACTCTGAAGTTAAATTAATAAATTGTATCCAACATCCCGCTGCGGCCCAGTTTCCACTAATCTGCCTTTGTCGGAAGAAACGCACAATTCCTGCAACAATAAATACTTTACCAAGTGGCAACCATTGTTGTGGGATTTTGCCCGTTTTAAAAGGGAAAAAACTGACCTCTCCCCCGTCCCTGTCCTCCTCCCTGCAGCTCCAAGGCAGCCAACGACCTGCTGGACCTCCAGCCCTCCTTTCAGTCCGCACTGCCCCTGTCCGCTGGCCTCACGCCCAGCAACACATGGCAAGGTGAGCGCTCCCCGACACACGCACACCGGCGACGCACACCACTGACACACTCCACTTACACACTCCACTGACACACACCACAGACACACAACAGCGCACAGCGTGGCGGACCCCCCATGGCCCTACACCTCTCCCCAAAAACTGCTGGAGGACAAATGTGTCTTGCTGTCTTTTTTGTTAGTTCGGTTTTTTTATTCACTGTACAATCGCACCAAAGCCCCCCGTCATGTACGCGTGCACATACTGTTTTGGAACGAACACAACTCGCTGTTGTCACGTTTTTTTGTTGGAACACACAAACTCGTGACACTTGCACATTTTTAGTCGCAAACCCTCACCAAGGTCATGCTTCCTGCTGAAAGAGGCAGCATGAAGTTTGTTTGGTGGTGTCTCACACAGTCAAGCCTCTGCGCAAACACAAACGCACACACTTTGGGGCCACGTTTTTTTGGTGTAGGCTAGATCTTCTTATGAACACTCACCAGTGAAACTGATTCGACAAGTTGAATATCAGACTGCATTCTCATAATCTTCAATCAATTCATTTTTTAATTATGCATAGAAACATGGTTTATTTGCGTCTTAATCTATCAATAGACTAATATTACTCAAGGCAGATTGCATACGCATAATTCAGTGCCTAGGGTGTGCTCTCCATATACAAATATTTAGAGACTGGTGAAATAAAACCAAAATCTCAGACTCTGTGTTCTCCTCCCTTCAGGCAAGAGGTGTGCTCCACTCTTATGTAAACTCTTGCTTTATCATCTGTGTGACCTGTACTTAGCTTTAATGTGGGACTGAAGTGAAAGGCAAACAATGATTATCTCGAAGGTGCAGAGATAAGGTGCTATTTGCCATTTAAACAAAACAACAGCCTTTCGTGGGCTCAGCTCATTGTTCGGTGTAACAAGAAGAGTGTAGACAACCTTATTCACATGTTTTTTTTTTTATAGAAGCGATCCATGATTTTTGAATTTTATTATGAAAGCACTTATTCACACAAAACTGAATCTCACCGCTCTGTTAATTCAGTATGGCAGTACAGTGTTTCAATTAAACCTGCAAGTGAGCTCCAATCCACTTGGACCCTGGCCTCGACCCGTCCCTACGACACTACAGCACTATCTAGAAACATGGACCTTGGACTTTGACTCAGTTATGACACCTGTGCTTTCGTGAAGTTATTAGTTGTTGTGGTGGTGGTGGTTGTTCTTTAGTTTCTTATGAACTAGTAAGCTGGTGGTCATTAAGGGGTCTGCCTGCCTGAGATGCTAAGTCCATGGGAAGTCTAGGCAGCAGGAGAAGGCCTGTTCCATGTTGTACGATCACAGCCGTTTAATTGTTTAAATTGTTACCCTATTCAATTATTTTTATTGTTGCTGCGTTTCATCTGTTATTTAGTTTTGATTTATTTCAGTTTAATGAGTTAGTGCGGAAAAAGGCTTTGATAATCGTTCACTTGCCACGCTACTTCCTATACATCGTTACGCTGTTACTACTACTACCTGTGTTTATTATCACATATACATGAGTTGTAGCTGCGGGTATGAAATGTATATGAGGTTGTTAATTTGCCTGTACCAACAATTAGCTTATCCCATTTATGTGGACTCATTCTCTTTTATTTCGATAAGGTCTGGAAAGAATTCAGATAAACTGTTAAAGAAACCCCCTTAGGCATTAGATGTTTCTGGCCCAATTTACTTCCTGTCCACTACCATATGAACGACTCTGTCTCTAAACTATGTTCCTGTTTAGTGACACAGCTGTTCTCACATTCATCTCAAGCCCTGGCACGCTTCCGTGCTACTGTAAATATTTGTTTCCTTCTACAGATAAGATCCATTTTCCCAGCCCGTTCTTAGAGGGCCCACCATGTTATGAAATGCTCATTTTGTGTTTGGTTCTCTCTCCCCCCCCCCCCCCCCCCCCCATCCAGATCAGTGCAATCCCTTTCTGGAGTCCAGCTCCTCCTCCCTGACATCAGATCATGATAGCTCAGCGCACCTAGAGCATATTCTCCCAGGTACCAGAGCATGCCGCTCTTAGCGTCCCGGGTGTCTGTTGTGTTGTGCATTGCTCGGCGAGTAAGAGCAGAATTGGCAGTGTTTTCTGCTTGGCCCTGTCGTCTGGGTGGGATGCTTCTTTAGAGCTCATGCACCACACGCCTCTGCTTTTGGTGAGCTCCATGCCCTCTCCCCCCGCCCCTCACACCGCCACCCCCCCAACCCCCATGGGTTCTCCAAAGCACTTGAATGAACTTGCAGACTTGTGTGCTTGGCCTTTTTTTTTTTTATCGCCATGTGGTCGAGCATTCAGCAAACTTTTATTGCTAATCCCTGTGCTCTCCCCCTCCCTTCTCGACTTGGACTGCAATTCCTCACCACTGGTGGTTTCAGCTTGCTTCTATTACCGCTGTGTTGTGCCCTGTTTTCTGTGCTTGCCTCTTCATGGTGCCTTGTCTTCTTCCTCCTCTCTCTCTTTCTCTCTCCCTTTTCTCCCAACTCTCCGCACGCCCCTTCTGGTTCTGCTGCTTTCCTGGGTCCTTCTCTGTCCGTGTATCAGACTCTTTCTGTGGGCCTGGCCCTTACTCCAACTCCTCCCTCTTCCAATCTGAGCCCCCTGCTGTTGCTGGTGCATTCAGAGGTAGGTCCTGCAGATCCTATAGCAGCATGATGCGTTCTTTATTTTATTTATTTTTTGTTCCTCCCTAGCATATGTGACCCACATAAATAAAATGCAGGCTTGTACGATAAATGGTCAGATTCTCATTTTGCCCTGCCCTGAAGGAATCCAAACAGGAAATGATTGTGCTGTATGCACACATCCGCTGCTGACCTCGGCACCCAGCATATGCCATGTTATGAATATGAGACAGCGCTAGATGCTGACTAGCACACTGCGACGGACGGACACTTCCTTTATGGGGGTCGCACCGCACATGGGCATCAGTGACCCCTATGAAACGGCTAGGGTGGCATCAGCAATTTTAGCGTAATTCACATGGCTCTCATGGCTGTGGCTGGTCGCATAAAAATGTCTGCGTCTTATCCTATCAAAAATAACCAGCCTGGTTGACTCCCCTACACAAGTTGTCCCAAACGTATTCCCTCAGATACTAGTCATCAGACACTAGATTTCCTGTTTGGGTTTTCCTTTCATTTTGATTAATTGCTGGATGTTGTCCTCCTCCAAACCACTCCTGGCTCTGGGGCTTTTTTGCGTGTCTGAATCTGATGCCGCCCCTTTCCCTCTCCCGTCTGATGCCGTCTCCCACCAGGGTTCTCCGCCTCCCCGACCTCCCAGCAGGCGGCCAACGGCCGAGGCCTTCACGTGGACTTTGACTCCGTGTTTGGCAACAAGACTAACGGCAACACCATGGACCCCACAGGTGTGCGCCCAGCCTCAGCTCTCATCGCTGTCATCACACCTTTCTTTTCCTAGGACCAACCGGTGTCATCTTGATTCATCGCCGTTATAGAATATTCTTTATTTCGTATGTAGCACCTGAACATTTAGACATGGCTGCTACACAAAAATCGTTGTTTTGGGAAATTAGATCAACGGCAGACGAGCGTTGTGTGACAAGTGTTGATTGTTCTGCACTTTGTTTCACTGGACTTGGCAAGATATTATGACCGCTTTTAGAGCCTCACACTAGGCTTATGGGAATAGCTGTATATAGATGAGGGGGAAACGCCCAGGTTGGCTATGAGTCAAAGACACACAGGTATGGCCTCTACACACTTCATCCCCCTCCCTGATGCCACATGTGCATTGCTGCCACCTAGAGGGGGCTGAGATTAGTCTGAAGTTGAAATCTGGACTTTGGCAAATCTTAGTTTGACTCGTCGACGTGGACCATGAAGGCATCCATGTCTCAATACAATCTAATGCAACCTATTCTGATAGTAATTAAACAAAATACCCCTGGTAGCTGTCGTATGTAGTTTGCTAACTCTAAGGATGTTTTGGAGATGTTGCCACGAACTGCCGTTCCATAATCGTTTAGTCCTTGGAAGTGCTTCTGGAATAAAGCATCAACGGTTCCAGGTGCACATCTGGAAACTTTTAAATGGAAGTGTAATGTTTACTTTTGTAAGGACTTTTAACAATTTTAGCCAACTTGCTTCCATTGATGATGACCATTTTTCCATCAACCACCTTGCAATCGGCTTTCATCTATAAACCCTAAGTTATATTCTTCAAAGGAGACGATGAACTCCATCTCACTTAATAAAAATAGTTGTTCATATTTAAATGATGGCATACATCTTTGTCGGGACTCGCCGCATTCACACTATTCTTTGCACATCGTGAGTGATTTGGTTTTGTGGTGTGCTTGCTAGCTCATTAACGGTTTCTCTCCTCTCCTCAAAACCCCACCTGTTTCGGGGTGAACTCTCTGTCGGGGGAAACGTTGGCTTGTGCATGGCGTATGTATGCCTGGGTGAGTTGAGTGGACACACCCCGTGTACGCACCACGCATCACTCTACCGTTTCAGGTCCCGTCACTCGCTTCCTCCACTCCTAACCACCCCCCTATCTCTCTGTGTCTTCATGTCTGTACGTTTTTTTTGTTCACGTTACGTTTTGTCCACTTTGTGTCGTCTTGTATGCCCTCCATCCACCCTGGCCTCCCCGTTTTTTGTCTCTGTTGCATCCCTTTATTTCAAGACGCTTTAGGTGGAATCCTCAAACCCACAGTGGCTTCCTCACCGAATCAGGGCCTGCACTCCATCTCCCAGCTGCCGAGCAAGCTCGTGTCAGACGACCTGGACTCCTCGTTGGCCAATCTCGTTGGCAGTACGTGATGGCAATACTTCATACATATACGATGACCTTAATATCGGGGGGAAAAACTTCGGGCTATTAACCGACTTGTTTCTCTTGTTCTCCGCTAGATTTGGGAATCGGCAACGGCACCGCAAAGAAGTAAGTGCACCACTCAGCTGTATTTGGTTTGGCTTCACAGTGGTAATAATAATAATACATTTAATTTAGAGGCGCCTTTCAAGACACCCAAGGTCACCTTACAGAGCATATAGTCATCATACATTTTTTAAAAAGCAAGACATCGTGGAAAAAATAAATAAATAAATAAATAAACATAAGCAATAAGAAATAAATAAAAAAAATAAAAAAATCAAAACTGATCAGTTAGACGTTGTGTGCGAGTTTGAACAAGTGAGTTTTGAGTTGTGACTTGAAGGTTGAAATGGTGTCTGACTGTTTTATGTGTGGGGGGAGGGAGTTCCATGATTCCATGATTCTTGGTGGTACCTCATCTCCTATTGGATGGCCTTGTTGTATTTGATTCTTTCCTCCCCATGTAGTGATCTACACTGGAGTCAGCCCGGGGAGAAGAAGCTGACGGGTGGGACCAACTGGCAGCCCAAGATGGCTCCGTCCACCACATGGAGCGCTCCAAACATGGTGCTTCCTCAATCCTACTTCCTGTTTCTGGTCGTTTTCAGAAGTAGACATTGAAAGTGGTTCGTGGAATGATGTTTTGTGCAATGAAAATGACTCTGTAGTGCAGATGTAAACCTCAGTTCTAGCTGCTAGAAGGATCCATATCAGTCGTTTAATTGTTTGTTATCATTGACCTAACCCATGATTCTTCTGGTATATTTATGTCCATTTCTTTCATTTTTTTTGTGTCTATTCTCTGGGGGTCCAAATTCAAAGAACGACATACATTTCCAACACTACGTAAGTCCATGCTTCTGTACTGTCGGGCTGAACACACCCTCACTCCCAACTCCCCCCCCCCCCCCCCCCCCCCCACACACACACACACACACACACACACACACACACACACACATACCACACACAACACACCACACACCCCACCTACTTGCCTGCCTCACGTCAGTCTCTCAGCTGCACAGTGGGTCGCACCAATGCCAGGGCAACTGGCTCAATGGTCACTTAGGAATGGCAATGCACTACGTCATTAGCCATTGGTCATAGCCACCAAATTAAGTATTGTTTAAGATGGTGGCCTATGACATTTATTTTACTGTTGCCATACGCACACATCCTCGTTTTTCCATCTGTGGTATCATCGTCTCGTCTTTCGTCATACTATGTTAATATCTTAAGATGTGCCATTCATACACTCAAAACGGCATAAATTGTGAGTGGGTGGCACTTCCCACTCTTGGGGGAAGTATTGTATCAGTGTGAGCTGTGACTATGCATATTAGTCATTTCAGATTTTAAATTATGATAAACCTCAGGCCAATCGGTAGTGAATAGAACATGGGTCTTGGTACTTCATTAGCAGCATGCGGCATTCACGTTCACCTAGCTAATGCTATGCACACCATTTGGTCCCTCAAGGACCAAATACTCGTGCTCTCGGACCAAAGAAAGCATAAAGCAGAATACTGTTTATCTTTTGTGTTAAATTATGGCTGCAGATCCAGCCGCCACAGTGACTGACTATCTATAGGAGGGAATAACATAACGCTTGGGTCACCAGGAAAGAGGGGTTGGTTGACAGGCAAATCTGGGTTTGTTATCACTGCGGGGGCAGTTGGATCGTCCCCACAGAGCTTTTGGCAAGAACGGTGTCTTTTTTCCCCTTTCCCATTTCAGATCACCCAAAGCCGTGCTCCTACCAGCATGGCTTCTTCTTCCTCCCCCCTTCCCCCCCACCCACCCCTAATATTCACTGTAATCTTGTATAGGTTCTCTCTCCTTAATCCCCCCTGGGCCTTCATTTATACAGCGTTTGTAGAATCTGCTTGACTACAAAATCGTATCATGTGCATGAAAAGATTAATCAAGCAGAATTGTAATCAACTTAGAGGACCGTTGTTGGTACGTCTGCTGTGCTACCTTCTAAACTAAAGAATGTTGCATGGGAGTGAGTGTGGTTTGGGGTGAATGGAGTATCCCTCTACCCAGCACAGTAGCCCACCTGAAGTTATAAGTATTTTGGCCTAAAACCACTCGCTGTCATTGGGTAGTGCACTCCGTTTCGTTTTGAGTGATTGAATTCATCGCCAGTTGATGGATGGTTATTGCAGTCTATGTCATATCCAAACATATGATGTTTGGAACTGACTGCCCTAAAATTCCTCATTATAACAGGCATGTTATGGAATCGCGTATGAAATCAAAAATAATGTACTTTTGTGCGTAAAGTGATGCAATCAAGGACTGCAGGTCTTAACAGCTTGGGGGGGGTCTGGTAAGATCCAGCTATATATCCCTGTCGCTGATGCATGGCAGTGGCCAAAGACCTGGTGCTGGAGAGGACTCGAACACCTCGTAAAAGGAGTAGGACTATAGTTAGCTTTTTACCTGGGCAGGTTTACAATATCTACCTGGTAGTCTTCCTATTCAATCTCGTGCTTGATACCATAGTCGGAGCCTATGCATGAATTAAATCCCGACATATGCACATTTCCAATCCAAGAACTAATTGATAACTCCCTTGCTTTGTTGAGAAACTGCCTCGAATGTTTTTTTTGGAAGGATATCTTCAGACGCAACATTGATAAAGGCCCTGGGTTTTATTGTAGTTTCATTTTGAATGTAAGGAAATCCAAAAATATATACATTTCCGGCATTGCCGGTAAGAGAAGGCAGCGAAAGCAGTACCGATTGAAAGACATTTGTCCAACATCTGATCAGAAGTCAGGGCTTCAGACTGACATAATATTGCCACGTTAAGTAAACCCTTTGTGTTAAAAGATTCCGAAATGAACAGAATTCTTGGGCTCTGTCTGTAGATTTTTTGTAATCCACTTTCAGTTCATGTGGTATGTGCTTGTGTCTAAAGAGCTTGTGTCTTGGCTCTGATTTTGAAATGATCTGGTTTTTGTTTGTCAATTCAGGCACCATCTGTCATGGCCTACCCCGCAACCACGCCGACGGGAATGATGGCATATGGAATGGTGAGTTAGCTGCGATGCGCCTCTTCACTGCCATGTGAAACATGATGCAGCCTTAGGATAGATGGGGGTGGTGAGGGGGGGGGGGACTTCTCCAGAGATCCCATCACAATGATCCAGTCCTTTTGGACAGGATAGTTGTTGGTGAAAGTGGAGACGCTTGCTACGTTTTTGAACATACCCTCGACACAGAAATAAGAAACACGGGATTGTCTCAGTGATGATTTGGTCCATCTGGCTGGTGTTGGTAGTCACTGTGTGACTAGACTCCTGCCACCGCCCACGCAAAGCTGAAATCCCCTCAAAAAAGACAGCAGGGCTGCTGTGTTTGCCGGGTGGATGCTGACGACATTCTGCGCTACACCTCTGCGGTCTAATGAATCACTGCACGGGGTGACTATCCCCTTTGCGTTGCCACACAATGTATTTTTTTCACTGGGTTACTAGCAGCATTCGGGCCTGGAATGAATACATATTGTATGAATCATTTGTTCCAAGGGAATAAGACTCACACCTCAACCTAATAAGGCTCTTTTCATCTTTGATGCTCACTATGGTAGCCCAATACCAACGTTGATACTCACCAAGTTGCCATGTGTGGTGACGTGGAGGCTGTTACGATTGTCATCGTCGTCCTCCTCTTACTAACGGGTTTCTTCCGTGTTTCCCTTCAGCCTCCCAATATGGGCTCCATGATGACCACGACACAGCCCAGCATGATGTACAACCAGGCAGCCATGAGGCCCGCAAACCCTTTCGGCCCCGGAGCACAGGTAATGGGTTTCGGGAGCACAGGCCTTCCCATGTGACTTGTTCAGCCACGTTTTGGGAGAGCCACTAATTGACTAGGGCTGGGCGATTAATCGAATATCGATGTCGATTTCGAACAGCTGGATACATATCTGTACATTATTTTAGATTTGAACATTTTATTTTTGACCATTTTGTGTCTTTTTTTAAGACAGAATTTCAAAGTTCTCAGTTACAATGTGTTTTTGGGAGAGACGCTGAATAAATACGTTTGAATAATCGTGATGTCAATATTTACCAAAATAATCGTGATTATGATTTTTTTTTCTTTTTCATAATCGAGCAGCCCTATAACTGACTTTTTGAAGAGCAACATTCTCCCACAGCTGATTTGGTTTTCTATTTTCTTTTCTCGTCCTCAGATGCAGTTCATGTAAAGGCATTAGCGGTCCAGCCTGACATTTGCCACATTAATGACGAAAAACCACAGAAGTCGAAGCAAACCTCAAGTGTTTGCAGTTTTTCCCCTTGCATCTCTCAATCGCTTTCTTTATTCCCAAGTAGGGCTGGATTAAGACTGTATGGGCTTTGGTGGGGGCGGAGGGCGTGGGATGCTGAGTAAGTTGGCAAGGGATGCGGTTGAGCAGTCCCACGATACATACAGAGAAGCCCTTAAAAGTGGACATTGTGCCAATGGAGATCCAGTGTCTTGTCATTGAGAGGGGAGTGGCAGGGGCTGTGCACTGCCACACATGAACCATCTGGACAGGGAGCACTGTGTGCATCCCAGCCGCCTCCTCCTCTTCCACCTCCCACCAACTCACTGTAAGACCTCGGACAAAGGGGGAAATGGAATACTCCCTTCAAAGGGAGAGACCTTTTAGCCTGGTAAATCGACCAGGTTCTGCCGCCTCTTGATTGTCAATCACGATTACCTTACCCAGATTTATTGTGGGAGGAAAAAAAAGAAATTCCAGTCTAAACAATGTTGTTGGTTTTTTGTATGTATTTCTTTTCTTTTTTTTGCAGTAAACATTCCTTGTTTGTATTTATTTATGATTACCCTGCAGAGCGCATGAGATTATTTTTATTTTATTTTTTTCAATTGAACAAATGACATCACCCTGTCCCGATGCATCGAGGAAGGGCATCAGGTTTCTGGTATGAATGATTCTAGAATTTAATATTTTGAGTGTTAAAAAAAGAGAAAATAATATAATGTTTGAGGGAGGGGAAAAACGACACTTTTTTGCTGTTGAGGCACAAAATAATCCTTGTATTCGCATGATGCCTTGTATAGTTCTATTGGGTCACGTTGAGGATGTATAAAGATACTATATGAAAAAAAAAATTGCTCTATCGATCCGGTGAGTTTAATTTTAAACTATTGGGTGAGGGAAGAATTTCATCGCAGGTAAATAAAACGAACCAACCCGAAGAATAAAAAAAATAAACAATAAGTTGCATTTGAAAGGAATCCACATGTATGTTTTCAACGCTTTCAGCAAACCATGTATTTTCATTTAACAACGCTGCTTGGCTGTCCAACCTCAGTATGTGGGAGCCTTCGTGCGCGTGACTGTGTGCGCGTGACTGTGTGACTGTGTGTGTGTGTGTGTGTGTGTGTGTGTGTGTGTGTGTGTGTGTGTGTGAGAGTGAAAGGCTGTGTGGTTGCAGTGGTTAACAAGTGTGTTGCAGGCAGGGTGGAGCGCTGTTGATCGGGGCTCTGTGTAAATAAAATCTGGACCTGCAACACGAGAGACGGGGCTGATGATAGTACTATGGGCCGAACACGAAGGTGACACGATGGGGGTTTGTTTTCTTTTGTTTTACACATTTGCGGCAGTTTATAGATATGTTTTTTTGGGTTGTGTTTTTTTAATAAAGTGCAAGCTTCCACAATTCCTCTTTTCTGTAGTTATTTCTCCAAAATATATATTTCTTGAAGTCTTGGTATTTATTTTGTCTGTTACATGTTTTAGTTCTGATCTGGCAACATGGTTGCCGTATCATTTTGATACTCATGATTAAAAACAAGTAAAAATTGCAAATGTTTTTAATAAATGTTTGATTAAAGAATGAAATGCAACTCAAGCGATCTAGATGGCGCCAATGAATGACCAAGTGTATTAGGTTCATAGCTGTCTGATGGTGAGGGGTTTGCTGGCCACCTCCGTGCTGCTGTAGGTCATGCCCCCGTCCCATCGGTGGTCCTCAGTGGGAGGCAGGTGCAGCGGCGCAGTCTGCCCCACCACGGTCAGAAGCCTCTGCTGCAGCTCGCCAACACTCAAGTTGTGTCGAGGCTAACCAACACACAAAACAAGAGCGCACACACATGCATGAGCAAACACACAAACACAAGCCCGAGGGCAATAAAATAAAAAGGTTTGATGCGAGAGCCAGGAAGGAGGATGCAGCAGGGCTCACACCAAAGAGTCAACCACTGAACAACAGGGGTCTTTGTAGAGAGCTTGCCTGGGACAAGACACTAGTCTGTGTGTGCGTGATCCGTACTAAAACAAGTTAATCAAGGGCTCTCTGTTGAATTGGGTCTTGTTCCCCCTTCTCAGTGATCTATTGATGGTTAACATCGCCTGAATGGCCCTCAGATGGCTAAAGTAGCCAAGTGTGTTTGGCTCGAAACCAGAATCTCTGATTGAAAGCTCTCACTGCTCATACCAGCCATCAGTCAATGCCAGTAAGCATTGCTCTCGGGCCATGGAAGGCATAACAAATATTTTTGGAAAGCTTTTTTCACACCATCTCTGGAATGAGAGAACCTTTTGATAAACCGCAGACTTGAGTCATCTTGGATGAGTGAGGCAGGAAGCCGTCTATTGAACCTGCCGAACAGACAGTACTTTTTCTCCCCTCACCCTCAGCTGGTCGGGAGTCGCTGATCCAATGCAGCTGCTGTCTATTTCATCCCCTTCCAGACGGTCGCTGGCTGCAGCGGCGCCACATCCTGCAACTGCTAACCATGGACATCAGATGTTTGGAATTGTGCAGGTGTTTAAGAAAAATAAAATAAACATTATCACACTCTTAAATGTGACCAACGCTAGCTTCTTCCTAAGTCCTGTTTGTTTACCTATAACTCATGGCTTTCTACACTTTAATGACAGCTGCATGTACAATAAACTGCCTTTTTTTCTATATGGTGTGTTGAAGATGTTCTTTGGTTGAAGATTCATTGTCTCCTGTATAACATAGTTATGGGCAGACAATACTGTTAATGGCCTGTAAAGGTAAATCTTTTACCTTTAACCGTGAAAGGCTGGGAGGCAGTGTGACCTGTAGTTTTACCTTCTTGATAGTTATACGTTAGGGTAAACCTGGCCCTCTGCTCTGAGTAAGACTGCCCAAAAGTGACTGCATCGCACACTTTCTTTAAACTCTGCTGCCACCCTGTGGACTTAGATGGTAGTGCATGGACTATTACCCTTCACTTTAAATTAAATATTCCTTTAAGAATGTGTACATAGTCAACCCACCTGACGTTGGATTCAGAATGGTGCTTTCTCGCAGGTCTGAACCCGGTTTTGACCCAGGTCTAGTAGTATATTGCCTGTGCAAAGGAGTTGCTACATGTCAGGGCATTGTACACGCTGTAACCTGTCATATCCCTCTCATTAAAAAAAAAAAAACATATATTGAACAATACACACACAAAATAATGCAGAAGAAGTTAATCAAGATTGCGCCGCTCAGTCTGCATGAAGGATGCATCAGGGTGAAATGGTAAGATGTCCAACCAGGACCAACCTTACATAATATTACCATAGTATATTCTACAATACTATATTCAACCATTAACATGACTTGCGTAATGATGCAAAAAAGTGTCATACACAACACAAATATCACGTTACAACCTGCACATAGCCTGAAGGGTTCCAAGGCCTCTGGACACCGGCGGGTGACCTTCTCTACTTCACTCGTTGTTCTGTTCCCAGTGACAGATCCTATAACAATGTTAATGCCATCGTCCTCTTCCCATCACCTCCCTGTTCATTGTGTTCTGCCAAATATATACTCCTCCTCTCGGATTTCCTTAGAGGAAAACAATGTATTTCTCTCCATGCAATCAACCTAATACTGCATTTATGAAACATAAAGCATGTTTTAAACCTTATATTTCCTGTATTAAACCTTATATTACATGTATGAACCCTAATAAAGCAAGTTTTAAACCGTATACTGCATTAATGAAACCTAGTAAAGCATGTATTAAACCTTATTTTGCATGTATGAAATCTAATTATCGCATGTATTTAACCTAATTATTGCATGTATTAAACCTAGTAATGGCATGTTGGCACTTATGCCTCACTCACCGGGAGATGCTGAGGCGTTTGAGGCGTTGGTCAAACAGCCAATCACAATGGCCAACGTTCTCCTCCTCCATACCCTGCACGGACAGCTCCAGGGCCGACACTTCCTCCCTGTAGGCCGAAACCTGGGGTCAAAGTTCACAGAGTAGGCAGGTTAGACCTTATGCCCCCGAAATAAAGTGTCAAAATAAATATCGTCAATCCTGGTTTCTAAAGTGTTGAACAGCGTTAGACAGTCCCTAGAGGAGCACTACCTTTTCTCGTAGCCATTCATTATCTCTGTGGGCCGCTCTTTGCGACTCGTCCATGTTGAGCTCGTTATTTTTCATCTGAAAAAGTGGGAAGACAAAGCGTGGCAGGGAGAACCTCAGAAGATAACCTCAGAAATAGCGCCACCTGTGTGTCACCACTACACACAGCGGTCAAACATCTTCAGTTGTTTACCTCTTCAGCCAGTCTGTTGTCCTTGATGGCTTGGGCCGTCCCCATCTCTATTATCCTTAGGGTCAGTGACAGCTGGCTCTTTATGTGCTCTACAATTGCACAACATCATCATCATTCATTATTGCACACTCATAACGGCATAGACAACAGCAGTAGGCTGTGAGTGCTGTGAAACACGGACTGGAAACCTCCCATCAGGTGTAACATGAGAAACCGGCTCTTGCATACTGCACACCTCGGGTTCTATTCAGGATGTTCACTTAAACTAAACGAGGACTTCCTCATCTTGTACAAGGTTAGCGCAGAGTGCTACTGTAACCCTATAACCCTAACTGAATTGTGTACAATTAATATAATTCAAATGTACATTTGACTTGTATCGGCCATAGTTAGTGCTGACAGTTTTTTGCGGGGCTATTTCGACTATAATTTACAAACTTTAAACCTAAACAGGCGAGTCGTCCCCCCACCCCCCCCTTCCCCCTCCATGATGGGAGGTTAATAAGGTGCCTTAAGCCCCTCTGGCTGCTAGATAAAATACAGCACCCGCGGCGGTGGCGGCGTCCAGCTGCATGCGCTCGTGCTCCTCCTCCAGCTGTGTGATCTGGGCCTGGTGCTGATGGACGCCCCTGTCCCTGTAGTCCCGCAGTTCCTGGCACTGGGCCAGCCGCTCCAAGACCTCCCTCTCCACGTCGCTCAGCCTCCTCTGGACGTCTTCCAAGTACAAAAAACAAGAAGTACTGAGCAGATTTGAGGATGTTGTACTTAGGTTGTGATGGTGTAGGTGTACTGAAAGGAGAACCGACACCATCGGTGCATTGGTTTGCATTATGACTCCCTTCTTGGTTAAACACATGCTATGGCAGGCATAACCTGTGATTGGCTGATATGGTTACCTGCTGGTCACCTGCTTATTAAGTGTAACAGTCATATGTGTCCCAGTGGAGCCATTGTAGGACATACACAGGGGCTGCTCATAACACTAATTATAGGTCAGCCCCTTTAATGCACCACGGCACGGGTAGTAGTAGTACTAGAAAACTAGTAAACTAGTGAAGATGATTCACAAATGGACCCATTACACAGAGCTGTCATAGCAGTGAAAACACACGTTTAACCCACAACATTATCATTGGGGAGGTAAGTAGTGTGAAGGAAGGTGTTTCATTTACGTGTGTCAAAGCACTAGCAATGGTCAATATGTATTACATTCACTAGTTTAGTCTACTATCCGTGCCCTGGTACATAAAAGACGGAGGCCTATAATTAGTGCTATGAGAACCACATGTGTTGGTTCTAATTAGACGCATCTGAAAACATCATTAAGGCGTGGTCAGTGGTTTTGGTTGTACCGTGTTTGGCTGATGGATTTGAATGCATGTTTACCTTCCACCTCCGCCTTCTTTGACAGTGCCGCGTCTTTGTCCTGTTCCAGTTGTTTCAGGTGCGCCAGTTCTTTCTGCGCCAGTTTCTTCTCCTGCTCTTTCACCTGCTTCAGGAGTAGACGCATCTGGTTGTCCTGCTCCGACTTCAGTTGCTGCAGCTGACCACAACATCACAAAAAATGTTCATTGCAAAGTTCAGCACCCAGTTATTGAGAGAATTGGCACAGTCGAGCTCAACCATTAAAGGGAATGAGAGGGAATAATGTTGTTTATGCGATCAATTTATTAAACAGCGTGAGTTTCGGTAGGTCATTCATTAAACAGTGGTATAAACCGCTAGAGGTCGTTAATTAAAGGAGTTTGCGCTAAACAATCTTTGAAAACAATAATTTACGAGATGTCTTTATTAATGTGCGTACCAACTTGACGTTTCTGAGCTTCTTCGTTTCTAGTTGGTCTATCTCTCCGAGAAGGTCCTGAATGTCTTTTCTTTTTAACTGTACACTGGAAAGAAAACGGCATGAAAAACAGCGTCATACTAATGTTAACTATGTTTGTCTTTACTTCACGTTCCAACCTCAATACGTATGTGTGTATGTATACTTACCGGAATTCAATGTAACTCTTTGCAGTCGTGTTCTTTTCGTCAACCGATGGTTCGGACATTTCCGATACATCTATGGTTAGGACCTGAAGTGGCGATAATGTTATAACGTGTACTGGTTCATTTAGATGTCAGGTGGTTCGTTGCTATGTCGTTGCTAGTGAAACATAACACCACAAACCAATTGTAACCAAAGTAAACTATATTTAATAATTGCTGAGTACACGGCACAGACCTCGTGGCGCAACGGTAGCGCGTCTGACTCCAGATCAGAAGGTTGCGTGTTCAAATCACGTCGGGGTCATCCTTTTTTCCTTTCTTTGTCGTGGTGATCGCTAGCTGATCGCCGTCTTTGACATGAACAATATTTAACTTAGCCATCATAACTTTAATTTTCCGGTAACTTTTATATGTATTCATTTTTTTTTCTAATCTATTTTTAAATCTCATTCCTTATTACGTTTTACGATTTAAATATGAGAGGCCATTTCACGCTTTTTGAAACTTTATATTACGTCCAACATGGAGAGAATACAAAGTGAATTACCTAGCATTAAACCCCTTTCCGAATAAGGTCCAACGGCAGTTTAGGTCGCGCCCCTTTCGACTTATGGTAATATGCACTGCTGTACCAAACGCGCATCGGACGTCCCACTGGTTTCAGGTTCAACTGGATGTCTGCTGCTGGTGACAACTTCGGCACGGTACGTTTTCATTTTAATGCTAAATATTAAAATGTGTTGTATTATACGACTTATTTCGAAGCTGACATTCAAGGTAGTAGTCTTTCAAATTGTAGCACGGAATTTGGAACATGATAAACTGCAAAATGTTAAATTGAGCGCAGAAAGTGTTCTATATTCCTTAATCCTCATAACTGATTTATCAATAGATACTTTAATATTGCATTCAATTCGATAATCAATTCATTCGGTTACCATTTGCATTGAACAATTGTCTTTTTTGTTCAGTGTTTACCTATTAATTGGGAAAGTGGTACATATGTGCTTCTCACGTACGGTTCAATCGAAGGGATGCGGAACATCTTACCTTCACTCGACCTGTGAATAAACACAGTTCACAGTAGTCGTCTACTAGGAGCCAACAAATTATTCAGGATTGAATAACTACCTACCATAATCTTTCACCCACTTCCACTCACTGCAGCCCCGACGCCTACAGCAAGCATGCAGCCTCTACCAACATTTCTGTTTACCTTTTAAAGGAAGTAAAACGCCAACAA
Organism: Gadus morhua; assembly: GCF_902167405.1. NCBI lineage: Eukaryota > Metazoa > Chordata > Actinopteri > Gadiformes > Gadidae > Gadus > Gadus morhua. The sequence continues at coordinate 21,737,002 of NC_044054.1, read as the reverse complement.
GGAAATGTTTTTTTGCTGTGAAATGAAATGAAGTCTCGCAACATTCCTTGACTTAAGGTGGAATTCTCCTATCTTATTGGTTTATGCGGTAATAATAAACTCGCATATAGTTGGACGAGAGAGAACAATCATTTTAGGGGGGGGGGGGGGGGGGGCCTTTCCCGACAAGACACAAACTTTAGAGGCGTGAGATATGGACATTGTCATAACATGCAAGCATTCCAAAGAGCCTACTGTACACACAAGGCTGTTTCTTACTTTCTGAGGAAATGCTCTATGATTACCTAGGAAATACACCGTTTACTTTGGGTGGTTGTCGTGGCTATGTGGATAGAGATTTGTTTCGCAAGCATGCTGCTTGTCTTTCCATTAACAACCAAATAATCTACCAAAGGTATATTCATCTAAACATTTGATGGGCGATACATTAGTCTATAATTTATAATGTCTTCACTGTCATGGCTATATTTGTAGAGGTCAATGCAGGCTTGCTAAGATCCTGCTTTCAAGTCATCCTTCTGTAGGCCTGCAGAGAGGCTGACATAGTGAAAAGGCCGTGAATGATTGTGGACAGTATGTTATGGAATCATTAACGTTGGATGGACAGGTTCTGCAGAGTGCAGGGCAGCAGGAGCTGAAGACTTTTTTTCTACTGCTTATTCATCACAAGGCCACGGGAACATGACCAAAACAGCCACAGCAGTGGTCGGGCAAAAGGCTGTTCATGTCCTATGGATTATAGGTTAATGGCAGGCTTATAGGTTAAATGGCAGGCTAACAGTGATTAAGATGTGGGATGTGGTTTAAAGGTCTCTGACGTCAAAGCCAGACACAGAGAGGAAGAGAGAAATTGATTGTTAAACATATGTAAATGATGAAGTGTGATAGGTGAGCAGCAAATGTTTATTATTATTACATGTATAACGAGCGATATATTTGTATGCATTGCTACAAAGCTGTTGCAAATCTTATGAGGGTCCCTAGACAGTAACAGGCATAAATGTAATCACATGGCTTACAGTCGAAATCAGAATATAATAATACAAGTCAATGTTAGTATCCTCCTCAGATAATATGCTTTTATGTAAAAACAAACAACCAATGTTGAACAAATATTATTTGAGTATATATTAATGCAATGAATATTTAGAACATGTTTTAGTATGACTGCAAGCCATTCAGCAAAAAACAGACGTCATTGTGTGCCCTGGGGAACTCGCCACACATTTGTGAATACTGACTCCATGCACTGAAGTCATTTTCTGAATACCAGGCACACTACAAAACACCACAGTCCCATTCAGCTAGGCCCACTTCCCCGGGCCTCGTCCTTTGGTGTTGATGTTCCCTTTCTCTTTCACTTCACTTTCATGACTAGGAAGTGTGTGAAACGCACTCCGATTCACATCCGGGGACGGACGATCCGTGTCTCCTCTGTGTCCTCAAAAACCCAACAATGCCCCCCCCCCCCACCCCCCCCACCCCACGTTGTCTCCAGAGGGCTGCAGAGTGAGGAGAACCCGATCAGGAGGCTCAGGGCAGCAGGCAGAGCTGAGGACATCAGAGAGGAGGTTCCCCGTCCCAACCAGCAGCACCACCAGCGGCACCATGATCGACCTGAGCTTCCTGACCGAGGAGGAGCACGAAACCATCCTCCGTGTCCTGCAGCGGGACGCCCAGCTCAAGATGGCCGAGGAGAAGCGCATCAAGTAAGCGTCCGCTCGCCCACCACCATGTTGATGCCGCTTATCGGCTTGATATCAATTGATTGGATGTTTATTATTTTAGATATGTATATTTAATATTTATTTATTTATTATTTTATGTAGAAGATCATTTAGAATAGCTTTTAACTAATACAGTTCTTATCTATCTATCTATTTGTACTCTGAACAGACATAGTTGTAAACATATTTTTATCAAATATGTTTTAGTTTCTTGGGGATTTATGAGGGGATTTAGGGATTTAGGATCTGCCTTGTGGTTACCAGACATTAAATAAGATTCATCCTCAATGGACGGTGCAATAATAATAATTAAAATGTGTCAATCTGAAGCCCTATGAGACTGTCATTGAGATGTGTCTCCATCATGAATTAAATTATATAACAATAAGCAACATGACTTTTTAAAGTCCTCTGAAATGTCGCTGCCCTGAAGACAGAATGCATAAAGAACTGCCAACCGCAGCAACACTGCAAATAAGTATGAATACCACAGACTGTGCGCACATTTCACTAGCGCCGCATCAAAGCGGCTATAAATAGCGCTTTATGCTCCCGACCTGGTGCCCAGGAGCCTCCAACGCTCGGTGAAAGACAGGGGCCTGCTGAAGTACCTGAGCGGGGAGTGGTTCTACGAGAGAAAGCTGCTGCGCCATCGGGACCGCATCCACGGCTGTGACATCATCCGGGCCTCCATAAGGCATAAGCACAAACCCGTCACCCTGCGTGAGTAACCGTGAATGTGCACACCACCCACACACACATTCACACAGCTTTTGGGCATGTGCACACAGGTTTTTGAAAAGAATATGGGTGTTTGTTTGCTTTCTTTTTAAAAGTAAAGGGTTCTACGGATTTGCAGGAGGTTTTGTCTGGAACAGCAGTGAAAGTGAAGGAAGATTTGCTCACTTATAAAAAAATACCTCAAACGCTATTTACTAAATGACATCGTAAGTCATCAAGCTAAGCCGTGGGATATAGAAACAAGTGCTGACAGGTTAGAATGATGTGTGTGTGTATAGGATGCAGCCGGCCGTCGGCATGGTGAGTTCCAAATCCTGGGATTACAATGTTGAGCCTTATTAAAATGTTATCGCCTACCTCATAGATTGAACCAATTGATCATTCTTGTTCTGCAAAATAAAATTACTAATGTAGTCCTACTCATTCAACCCAACTAGAGTAGCATGCAAATGTTGCTGGTGAAAAACAGGTTATTGTTTGAAGTGCATAAAGGCTTGGTTGTATGTGGCTAAATTCCCTGTTTTCTTGGGACAGTCCAATTTGCTGATGGCCTGTTCCTGGCCGGGGCTGTCCCCGGAAATGTCCCCGCTTCAATAAAAATGTGATTTGAAAAATATAGGACTGCATTTTTGAATGGAAGAGAATGATTCCGTATTTGAGGGCTCCAATTTGGCTTGTTTTTTCCTTGTTTACCAACACTTAAAACACATCCCAGTAAACCTATGGACGTGTACTGCTAAATATTTGACTATTTACCATGACAAGAATGGGCAAAATATTAATAGGTGTTTTTATTATTTCAGAATTAATATCATCAGATATTTTGTTGATATATGGACCACCTAACTACAAATGTTCGTGTTTATCATTTCAGAAATGTGTTACACATCTCCTCGTTCTTCCAAAAACATCAGTGGAAAGATAGCTTTTTCGTTTATTCATGAGATATGGGATGTGCAAAAATTTTAGAATTACTTTTTTTTGGATGTATATATATTTTTAAATACATTGAAATTGAACAATATCTAGCCAAAAGTATAGACCAATGTACACTATTGCTAACCTTGGTGTGTGCATGTGTTTATTTCCTGTGTTTCAGTGGAGCTGTCACAGATGATCCCTGAGAAACCAAGCTTTGTAGCCAGTGTTAACCAGGAGGTGTACATTCCCCCTGAGCTCTGTGGTCTCATCCCTGAGGACCCTCAGAACAGAAGGTGAGCCTCTGGTCCTATGCTCAGCCATGTTCTTAAAAGAGCCAAACATGTTTTTTGTTGTTTACGGATTGGTTTTGGATTATCCAGACTGATTATTTGAACGCAAGCATTCAAAGTTACATTGGTTTAAAAAAGCGAAAGAAATTATTGAACTTTGTACTGTGAGGCCTAGCCATGAATGCAATAACTCAACACTTGCATAATATCTAGAGCAAAAAGGATAATTATGCGATTAGTGCAGGTTCTAGTAGAAAACTAAAAGCATTGTACAGTCATTATAGTACAGCCTGGTACATTGGGGCCCTGACTGCTGATGTATTGCCTTCCTAGCCGGTCATCAGTGCAATAAAACTGCTGGGTCTGATGACCCATACCCCTCTGTAATCAATTACCGGCCCTCTCGTGAGAAGCTAACACAAAGCTGTTTTTATGCATCCAGAAAAAAGGAATCCACACCCTTATAACCTATCCGAAATGTGTCGGTTTAACAGGATATGAATGGAGAATGTGAGACTTTTCCCCTTTATGGGTTAGGGTGTGTGACATGTTTTGACTGTGTTATTCAGAACCCAATTCGATTCATCACTCACCATCCGTAATCAATAGATTTTTGGATTGATTCAATGTTTTTTACCGTCGGTTGTGAAAGTTGTGAAAGCGATCCAAAGTGGTGCGTGCAATTCTTCATATATTTAATTTCTTATTAACCTATTAGTTCTTAAATTTACATATTACATATTTATTTACATTTCTTGTGCCATTAGGGAATCAAAGCGTCAACTTTTAGTTTCAACTGCTAAAAATTATGTTAATTGTTCTGAGACACATGCAAAAAAAAAAAAATGCAACAAACAACGTCATGTTGTCGTAAAGTCCATCACGAGTTTTACTGGTTTTGTTTCACATAACAGCAAATGACATGGCTGTAGCTAGTAGTGAGAGAGCAAAGAAACCATACGCTTGTAAGAGCCCTCGACTCATTAATCCGCTTGTAAGATCACAAACTCACATGCTCTGGGTTGTTTCCACAGAATTTGAGGAGCAGACATACTCCTAATCACACACGCAGAAATGCATGCACAAACAAACATGCACGCACGCACACATGCATACATGCATGCACACACATGCAGGACACACATGCACGCACAAAACTGCACTCACACATGCAAGGGTAAAAAATAAGTATAAAGTTCATGCTGCATTTGGTTAGTCACCTGTGTGTGTGTGTGTGTGTGTGTGTGTGTGTGTGTGTGTGTGTGTGTGTGTGTGTGTGTGTGTGTGTGTGTGTGTGTGTGTGTGTGTGTGTGTGTGTGTGTCAGGTGTTCTTAGTATTAGCCTTTTCCGGAAATTGTTCAAACAAAAACACTTAAGATCATTTAAGCAGGAGGGAGAAAGACAGATTGGTACCCTACTTTTCCTGCCTAACTACTGTGCATTGGCAATACAAAAGAAAGCACTGATTGTTTGGGTCATGTGATCAGAATTTCCAAAGGGCCAACCCGCCACTTTGTAAACAAGCCTGACTTGTTTGCCTGAACATTGATTGAAATCAGGCCTAAAGCATCTGATTGGTTATCTAAGTCTACAGAGAGTAGGCGTGAGTATCTGCAGGAAGAACGTGATAATTATTGTTTTTCACTTGATGTTTTGTAGTCATTTGATTGTATTTTGTCTATTCATAAAGAAATGAAAACTGGATTTCATTTGGTTCTTCAAAAGAGACACCCAAATCGAATATACAGTCCCCGACAAAGGTAAAGTATTCAGTTCTGCCAAACATAAACAACTACAAAAAAACAACAGTCACCTTTGTTCTTGAGTCATCGTCAACCTTGTCTCCAAGCAGCTAAGAAAGAACCCTTTCAACCAGGAGGCCCCTGCCCACACTAAGCCCCCAGAAGTGACTAGGGACCCAGCGAGTACAAACAACGAGCAAGCGGTGGACAAACCCCTCGACCCCACGCCTGCACGTCATGAGGGTGAGCTCTCCGCAATGCCAACGCTAAAATCAACCTCGATTGGATCCATGAACTCAGACAACCGAAGAACAACAATGTGGTTGCACTCCATCATTTGCTCAGATATATTGTAACAAACGTCATCTTTTATGTTTTGGACAAAGCGGGCATCTTGACAGTCAAAACGGTCAGAGCATTTTCTATGCAAACCAGTGTAAGTGTAAGTAATAAAGTGGTATCATGGCTGGTTCTGCGGGTGCTTTAGCTGTTGCTAAATATTTAACATATTAACTTGTGGCGGCTAGCATGAACATTAACTGCATGGCGGTTGACAAGCATATACTTGCAATTTCGAATGTACATTACCCTCGTCTCTGATATATCCTCCCTGAAATGGTTTTGTCTTCCTTTTCTATTTTCTTATCCAAAATAGGCTTACATAGATGATTACATGGGACCATTACATAATTGATCCCCTGCATTTAATCTGTCTGGGATACACAAATAGTTTTGACGTCCATAGTTTGCAATCTTAGTTTTTCTGTGGAATCATTTAACACTGAAGGTAGCTTGAAAGTGACAATTCAACAGTTTGGGAAATGTTGTTTAGTAGTGGCCTCACTATTTTCTGGACAATCTTTTAGGGTTTCAAGTCTCTGTTTTCATGCAGGTCATCAGATCAATTGTCTGGGAGAGGGTTGATTGTTAGTGAGAGTTTCCCAGGGATTATCGTTAATGCATATTCTAATACGCAGAGGTCCAAGATTAGCTGGGATTACACAGAAATACATTCCAGGGGCATAATCTCCCCTGCATGACTTTTCTCTGCAGGAAAGCGTTCTAGGAGGACATGGAAACAAAAAGTCTGTGTTTGTATTTGAAACACAGAGCTAATTTGTTTGGTATTTAGTAACTTAATTACAGTAGTAGCCATATCATGTAAAACAAAGCATATAGGCAAAGAACATAATAAATTATGAATAGAAACTCGGACGGTACTTAACTTTGTTTTTAAGTAAAGGTTTCTGTTCAAAGTAATGTGGTTTCTGGTTTCCCTTTCGTTTGTTTCAGAGCCTTTATCCTCGGCTGAATTTCCCCTATCTCATTCTACTAACCCAAACCAAGAGCCCCTTGAATGTATCCCAGAAGAGGACACCAACACGTCCAGCCCCTTCCCCCTGTACAGAAGGACATCACTCTTTTACTTATCGCAGGACGGTGCTAGTCAGGCTCACTATCCAACCCCTAGGGGCATCCTTAAGGTCATGTCCGACCAGGGCTCCACAGACTCTCTCGTAAACACCGGCGCAGTCCCCCAGAGCTCCCCAGACCGGAGCTCTGCTGCCGAGGACGCTGCCCCCACGGGGAGGGACGCCCTGGGGAAACAGGTGAGGTTCGGCCCTGCGGTGGGCCAAGGTGAGCCCCAGCTAGGGGAGATGGAGCCCCGAGAACACAGTCTGCTGGATGTGGATCATGTGGTGGGTTCCCTGTCAGCGGAGGACAACAATGATGGTGGTACCGCGGGCGTGTGCAGGCCTTTACTTAGACAGGTGGCTGTGGGCTCTCAGGAGATCCCTGTCGTGATGCCAGAAGTCAGTGCACATCAGGTCCCTGGTGGTAAGAGTTTCCTTCAAACCCGTCCGCCACCGACTCAACTACAGATCAAATACAATTTAAAAGCTTGGATAAATCCCTTCGCAAAATCACAAAAAAAAGGCTCCCTTTTACGATGGTTGTTCCCTACTTATTACATTTTTTTTAATCTTGCTTTTCCTGCATGAACTATAATAAACCTTCTTCATATATGCACCTATTCTTCATTGCCATGCGCATTTCATATTGGTGCTTTTCTTCCGTGTCATGTATTTTCTAACATACTTTACTTATTGCTTCGCTGATTTTTGCATATTTACTAATTTGTTGTTAAACAGACATTATCATTTAGTATAAGACTAAGTGGTACTGACAGTTTACAATACCGTTTGCCAGTTATTTTATGAATTTTTTTGTGTTTGATTTAATTTACACGTAGAATCTTTTCAATAATATATAAATGTGAAATTAATTGTGATATTCTATTCGGATGAAGACCTACCTAAGCTTCTGTTTTGATTTAGTTTTGACCATACTTTTGATAATCAAAACATTTTATCTGATATTTATTTTACTTGAGATTATAAAATGTTCACCAAATCGATGACTTCCCATCTTTTGCAGATCTATCAGAGCAGTATCATGACCAGTTTCCCCAGGTGTCCAAGCCTCTTTCAACTGAGCAGGAGTCAGGTAAGGCTTCTTACCTGGAGAACGGTACTGAAGAGGATGCTCATTCCCAGGCCAAAGCCAGAGAATGGTTCAAAATGCACGCAGGAGACAACGTAACATCACAGCCTGCTGTTGACGCCGCTTCAGATATCATGCTCAACACCATTTTGCCAATTCCCAGAAGCAGGTTGCTTAGGACATTTAGCAAAGCAGAAGCCAAGGACAACAATACTAAAGAAGAGGATTCCCTTGAGGAGATAGCTGACGATTCAATAAAACCTCGGATCTCCTCAACATCAGCCGACAGTGTTCCATTGGACAATCAAATCAACCCTGATTGGATCGATGAAGAAGTAAAGTCTCCAGTGCCAAAAGAGGTCATATCACTGCAGCCCACAGCCTTACAAAACACAGCTTTTAAAGACAGCGACGCGTCATCATTAGACACAGGCTCAGATCCACAACAGGAACCAACCGAAAGTGAAGAAGATGTGGCACAGAAATTATCCAACCTCAAGGCCTTCTGGGAAAAAGAAAACAGTGGACCGAAAGTGATCTTCACCAGAGAGCAAGCTATGACTGATGGCAATAAGAAGATCTCGGCCGAAGACATAACTCATGATAACGCAGGGTCTATAACAGAATTGACCCAGCACCATGGAACAGCCCAATCTCATGACGAGACATTCTTTCAAGAGAATGAAAGTGGTAACGACTTATTCGATTTACCTAAAGAAGATGGCACATATCACGCACATCCAATCCTCATCAATGACGAGACAGATGATTCTCTTGCAGGATCAGTTAAAGATTTCCAGGAAAGCAGCCCGTCTGGTCCTGAGATGTGTTCCCCACTACTTCCTGAAGACAAGCCCACAACCATTACAGATCTCAAGGGTTATTGGGAGAAAGATTACACCACACCAAAGATCATTGTTGCAAAAGTTACGGAGGCATCAAGCGGTGCTGATCATTCTAGTCCAGACAAATCAGAAGACCTCATTAGCCAAGTATGCCTCTCCCAACTAGACCTGAATGAAGAGGTAGAGAACCCTAACAATATAGCAAGCGCTAAACCCATGATTGGAAAGGGCTTTGTTAATAAGAGTTTGGGGAAATCACAGTTGAGGAAACTCAGCCAAGAAAGTGAGTCTTCCGAAAGGCCTCTTAGTCCTATTTTGTCTCAGTCTTCACGATCCAGAGACTCTTCCGACGATGAACTCAGAAGGAGTCCGTCCAAGGCTTGTCATCCCAAGATCCTAGTCAGGGAATCCTCTCTGCCCAGGGGATCTGCTGTTGATGGTTCTCCCTTGAAAACCTTTCCGATTGACATTGCTCTGGAACCTAAAGACAACAAGGAAGAGGGCGAAAGGCCAACGCCAGCACCGAGGCAAAGAACAGATCCATCGCATGAAGCAAAAGCAACGGTGTCGATTAGCATACCCAGCGAGGATATCATCTCCCGATCTCTCCCACTATCTCCTGAGGATTCTGAGAAGCAAACACCACCTGGAACGCCCAACCCTCTTGCTAGATCTTTTGTTCCTGATGATTATCAGCACTATCTTGGTTCCCCCGAAAAGGCCCATCGCCCTCCGTTTGAAGAGGAAGAGAAGAACCTTTCCAGTCCCGTTTCTGTGGGTGATGTTAAGAGTAAGGCACGACGTCCTCTTAAACGCCAAGGGGCAACCTATGGCAAGGCTATGATCGAGGGTAATCATTCTCGCATCAGATCTTGGATTGCACAAAACGCTGGAAGCTCTTCTCACGAAGACAAAACAACCAGCGCCCAGTCCGAATTTCGGGCAAGTTCAGGCAGTGAGCTTTTAAAACTATTATACTCAATTCCTCTAGACATAACTTAGAGATGTAACTTAACTCCCGCTGATAGTGTTAATTTTCAACACAAATCATAATAACCATGATGGATCCAGCAACGCAAACTTTGGATAACTACAAGGTTTCAAGGCTAACCCATTAACAACCTGTTGAGTGTAAATGGTCAAATTCTTCGCTTTAAAAATACTCAATGCTCCTGAAATTTAATTTCTTCTACTTTATTGTTCAGTGTAATTTCAGAAATCCAACCATCAATGGAGGTCATCTGGTTAACCCCTTATGTTAATATATCTGCAAATAAACTCACCCTGATTTAGAAATGTACCCGTTTTCTTAAAATATTTGGTAAGAAATCTTTCAATTTAATGTATACATCCATTCCAATATATAATTTTCAAAACCACTGATTACCAGTTTAACTCAATGACAAAGGCCATCAATCAGGTCAGTGCAATCTCAAACTGTAGGTGTCTTATCCCGAAGTTGATTGTGTTTTGTTTGTGGCAGGTTATGATGAGGGTGATTCTAGCCCTGTCGGGTCAGCCTCAAAACAGAGACAACTATCTATGTCCCAAAGCATGGAGAATCTAGGCGCACGCACAGGTAAAATATGCCCTGTTTTCACTTTGCTATGTTATATTGTATCATTATATGGCAGCAACCACTTCCCTAAAATTGTATTCCATTTGGGGTTCCCTGTTTCCCTGATGCATTGCAGTATAGTCCTAGTTCATAGTACAGATTGATTCGTGTGAGCCTGGTATACCAAGATTAATCGCTTGTAAACTTTTCTCAGAAGAAGACAAAGGCCAAGGCAGCTCTCTGGGACAGCTGAATCTGAGTATGGATGACGGTAAGAATGAACCATCATATCAATGTTGTAATACACATTGAAAATAAAAGGTCAACCAGGGACTCAATCAAAATATGGTTGTTGATGTGTGTGTATATCTGAGTGGTTGTAACTTCAGTATCCGAGGTTTGGTGCATGTCCAGAATTAACCGCCCTCCTGTTGAAACTGCCCCTACAAACGTTAGTGCATGTAAACGTATGTTTGTTTGACAACATATGCTAATACCACAGTGGTGTCAACCACTGTCACCAGCCGGTATGAAACATACCGATTTTAAACATTATAGCATTTTTTCTTCCCCCAGTTGGGGCTGCGGTGCCGCCCGCCTCTCTCCACCCAGACCCCCTGCAGGTTCGGAGGATGAGTAAATCCGTGCCCGCGCTGCAGCTGGAAGAGGTGATAGCACGCGACTCATCCCAACACACACCGACTTCAATGGCTTTGACCACTGCTCCACTGCTCGTGGGTCTCTGTGTGCTAATCTTGTCTCTCCCTCTGCAGACGGAAGACGATGAAGACGACGACTCATTTGGCACCAAACCCAGAAGGAGGACCACCAGCGTCGTGTCAAACCTCAGCCTCTCCTCGGGCCTGGCTTCCATGTCCTCTGTATATCATCCACCCGACACACGCCATTTTGACACGCCCTACTGCAATGCTTGCACTTTGTTGATGTATCTTAAATGTCCATTGATCATGTTTGATGACTAGAGTAGAGGCAAAAAGAAGCGCCATCTTACATTTATACCACTGGGGTTTTCACTTTTTTGGGAGCAGTAGAATAAAATGGTCACATGATCATATTGACAGATGAGAAAAACCCATTCTCATAAATCATTTTGCTGAACCATTTCATTAATATCCTAAGGAATAGGTTAATGTCCCGGTAATTACGTCTGTTGAATAATTAACATTCGCTTGAATTCATAATCAGCTTCAATATGTATTTTCGTTTTTTATTTAATTATTTTCAATTTTTACAGGCTGTCATTGATTTTTTAAAGTTGCAATATATCAGATCAGAATTTGCAGTTCCTGAGTGTTAGGTGTTCAGGGCGTGTCGATAGTAAAGTTTATTGTTAACAAAGAGAGATGTTCGGGCTGGCAAGCCTTTTTTTATTTATAGTTTGTATCAGATATAGGATGATATTTAATATCTAACACTAATGAAATCAATATCGAACAACATTGACTACAGATGTGTAAATGTAAGCAATAAACTAATTGAAATTTCCCACATTGCGACTTTAACCAATGGAAAGGCAAAACTTGACATAAAATAAGGATCATCTTTCTTACACACATGTGAACACAGTAAAACCCCACCACAAAGCGCACCATTAACGTCCTGACTGTAATAACATAAATATATTTCCTTATTTGTTTGGCTCTCCAACGACAGGTCAGTGGCAGTATGACCAGTATCAGCAATGGAGACTTCGGAGACATTGAGGTGCAGGGCACAATGCAGTTTGCGTTGAACTATGTCCAGAAGCTGGGTGAATTGCAGATCTTCGTGGTCCAGTGCAAAGACCTGGCGCTGGCAGAACCCAAGAAGAGCCGCTCCGACCCGTAAGTTCTCAGTGTAGGAAACAAAAGAGATTGAGAAGGGACTGTGATGATATATAGATATATCATCACAGTGCAATATAGTATTAAGCAATTTATGTTAGATACATGATTTATTTTTAATTTCAGGTATGTCAAGTGCTACCTTGTCCCTGATAAAACCAAGTTGGGAAAGAGAAAGACCACAGTGAAGAAGAGGACGTTGAATCCCTCCTATAATGAAATACTCAGGGTAAGGAATGTATCCTGAATGGTCTTCTCTTGTACTGACATATACAAAGTTTTCCAACACAGTCCCCTGTAGACAACAGACTGTTACACAGATATCTTCTTGTGAGGCTGTTGATACAATCATGTTGCATGATATCACTGGGAGAGTTTTGTCTTGCCATAAAAAAAATCGAAAAGGATGTAGGAAATTAACATATTCAGCCCTTTTTTTCAAAAAGATATTATTTAAATTAAGTTCAACTTTCAACAATCAAAATTATCTTAATTTTATTTAGTCATTGCTTGCACTCCAGGCACAATATTGCCAGTTGTTCCTAAAGTGTGATGACATTAAAGCCATAGATTGGCTGGATATCGTAGGACATCATTGAAATAACTTGTAAAAACTAGAAACAACTACACTATGGTTTGCCAAAGGTCAGAATAAGGCATTCGATACAAGATTAGCAACAACTGTAGACTGCATGTGTTTCAAATGAATTTAAATCATATCAATGAGTGAATTTTTTTTTAAGTTGCATTATAGTATGTCTTTTGTAAAACGCGAAACCACAGCGGTGAGTATCAAACTCATTGGTTAGACGCTCTCCACTGTCCTATTCATCCTGTTCTTATTCAGTTTAACTCTTCCTGCAGTTTAAGATCCTAATGGAAGTGCTGAGAATGCAGAACCTCAACATCTCCGTGTGGCACAATGACACGTTTGGACGGAACAGCTTCCTTGGCGAGATCAGCTTGGATTTATCCGAGTGGGACTTTGCAAACACCCAAATAAACGACTATGCACTTACACCACGGGTATGGATGATCTAGCAATTTAAATTCAGGTTGGATATCGGCATTACTTCACCACATGAAAGAGATTTGGGCTATTTATGTTGACTCGTGTACATTTGCTGTCAAATCCATAAATCTCATATGATCAAGCCTGCAGCTGAATATATACGTTTTTAATGACGTATAAGTGTCTTGATAGCCATATATATATATATATATATATATATATATATATATACATACATGGGGCTTTATTAATATTTACAATTAAATTAATTTACCTTTACAATGTGTCTCCAGCCATTGACACAGTTTCCCTCTCCGCTGGCTGTGCGCTCCAAGCCCACCAACAAGACGGGGCAGATGAGGGTGGCCCTGCGCTACCTCCCCCAGCCCTCGCACGGTGAGCCTAGCTCCAAGCTCTTTGTCATCTGGAAGGTTCACTAGTGTTTTGTTTACGTTTTGACCTCCCATCTCTACCTGTAGGCAAGAAGACATCCAAGATGGAGCCGGGTGAGGTGCAGATCTGGGTGAAGGACTGCAAAGACCTCCCGCCTGCCCGGGGGGTCATCATCGACCCGTTTGTGAAATGGTGTGGTTTTTACATTTCTTACTTGTTAGATTCCCAAGATTTATATTATATTCTTAGGAATGTAGTATCAATATCGGTACCTGCTTTGACTGTTTTTATTGGCTTTTTAATTTATTTTATTTACCACTTTAATCCGAAAGCGACGAATAGTGAATCCAGATCCGTGTCATTAAGGAGGTACGGGTAGACTGCAGAAATGATTAAGGGATCCCGCTGAAAGTGGAGCACTCTAGTATCCACTCAATCCCCCTGCCCTGGTGCCCCTACTACATGATCTGACACAAATACCGCCATGCTACATTCCCTGTTGGGAAAGTGTGACCGAGGGCTAACCAGGTATCACCTCTCCCCCACTGCGGCAGCACTGTGCTCCCTGACACCAGCAAGAAGAGCCGGCAGAAGACCCGCGTGGTGAAGCGGACGGCCAACCCCATGTTCAACCACACCATGGTGTACGATGGCTTCCGGCCCGAGGACCTGAGAGAGGCCTGCGCCGAGATCACGGTGTGGGACCACGATCGGCTCAACAACCACTACATCGGCGGCCTCAGGCTAGGTCTCGGGACAGGTGAGACGTTGACCGTGGTCGTCCATTGGTCCACTGCTAGATCTTCTTGAGGTTCTTGAGGTGCCTTTCTTTGACCAGAACCTGTCCGGACGGCAGTGATCGAGGGTTATTTTGTGACATTGAGCTTATGTTCATAAGGTTACTATATGAATCTCAGTGAACGGACACCATATAGTACTGGAATCTAAAGCTATGCTATTGCACCATCATGGACACCATTATAGCGAGGTGACTTTTTATTGTATTAAATAGGCACGTTAGCAGCAAGTACTGTGTGTTTATGGGAATGCAGGCTTTTTTAAATGGGTTTCTAAATGTTGTGTGATGTACTGTTAAATTGTAATGATATAGTGTTGTGATCATAAAGTCGCAACAATACCATTCCTCTGTCGGCCCATTCAGGTAAAAGTTATGGAGGAGAAGTAGACTGGATGGATTCTTCTGAACCTGAAACCAACCTATGGGAGAAGATGATGGGCTCCGAGGGAGAATGGGTGGAAGACATTCTGCCTCTGAGAACATTTGTGGTGGCAAAAAGCCGGGCCAAGTGAATTTAAACTAAATGGAATGTTAAAAAATACATGTGTGGAAGCAATAATATATATGGAACATAACAGATGAAACCATTAACTGAAGACTATAATGTGCATCTTGTTAATTTGTTACACAAGGCAAAGTGAGTCATTCCTATGTATGATGCTTGCATGATTAACCTTCCAGTAGAGCACACACACACACACACACACACACACACACACACACACACACACACACACACACACACACACACACACACACACACACACACACACACACACACACACACACACACCATTTGATATACCATTTTTATATCGTCAAATCACTTTAATCCAGAATCAAAACATCACTGATTTATGATCGTGAATGATTTGTTTAAAGACCATTGTCATATACTCATTATTTGACCGATGCATGACTTCAATAAACAGTACATGAAAACAATTCACAAGTGGAGTGAAGATTTGCTCACTGCATGACATACATGTACATTTGGTTACTTCATGGCTACGATAAGAAACTTTCGAGTTCCATTAAATGAGACTGCATAGACGACAAAATTGTGCATGCATGTGCAGTGGTGCAAGCTTTCTAGTAAGGATGTATCAGCTTTTAGTAATAACTTGGGATGTTCCAAGTATTAAATGACAACACCAACAACACCCACAAGGGGAATGATTAGGATTGGTTGCTTAATGAAGGGACGGAACAAAAAAATCCTGTTTAATAATCTTCAAATCAAACACACAGAAATAATCCATGTATGGTTAAACGTGTCGGTAGTAATGCGGGGAAGCATAAGACATGCTGCCTGGTGAGGGTTTTTTAATGGCAACTCATTCTACATTGGTGGTTGACTAGCCCAGAAAGCTGCAAAGGAGGGAAAAGAGCTTGGGCTAAATGGAAATTTGGTAAAGGTTTTCATCCACACTAGCAGCTCGAAAGCAATTTAATGCGTATCCAAATTTTAAATCTGATAATGCAGTTGTACAATTCACAAGGGGCACAATATGCAGCTTATTTGTAATATAGAAAAAATATGGATGATTTCTTGTTGGTGTGAGGCCTTTTTATTACTAAAATAAACAACAGTCTTCACTGAAGTGTAATCTTAGTAACTTCATTCTAACATTCTTCGTGATTTTAAGATTTATTCTGGCAAACTTTGCTCTTAAATGTGGAAGGGTATTTAAATGTAGCAGACATTTTTTTCTAAAATGGTTCATGACAGCCGTGTCCTGGGTAAAATTGTTTGAAGTGCTAATCACAGTGTTCTTCAGACCTGATTATTAGATTATTATACTGTTTGATACCAGTTTTAGAATCCTTGAAGTTCTGATTATATCCACTTGGGGGCAGTGTGGTGGTCCTGGCCATAAGGAGAAAAGTCATCGCCACGATGAATTTTGGATTCAGTATTGAGCGGCCTACATTTATAAAATTAAGCAATAATAGTAGGCCTATAATCATTCAATGAAAAATCCATATTTTTTTTTTTTCAGAAATAATACAAAACAGGAAGTAGGCAAATGCATTGCGTGTGTTTTAACCTTTATAGGTTCCTAGGTCCATGGTTTGAACATGTTCATGATGAACCTGCATCTGCCATAATGCCAAATAAAAGTATCATAAACAATGGAATAAATATTGTGTTTTGTTCATTTGGTTGTTTGTTTGAAATTGAAACAATTCATGATGGGCATTCAATAATCGCGATTTGAATAAATATTCGAAATGAGTATTCAAGTGAAGAATTTTATCGTCATGGGTAACAGGTTGGGTCAATATTAATTTGGTCATCTGATTTAGTGCTAAACATTAAACAGCTATTCAAAGTTATATACATTGTTTCGGCTACCATGTTAAGAGAAGTATGGGAGATTCTCAAATTATGCATATTATAAGGAAAATATTCTCATGACGGTTCATGATTTTTGAAAAGGTAAAATATCTTGTTATCTTTTACACGTCGGCCCTCATTCCTCAGCAGACTTTCCCTTCCATCTATGCTCCAGGCAAATCCTACTCCTTCCCATTTTCCTTTCCTTTCTGATGCACTATGCAGCCAAACACGTGTGCTACGGTTAAACTCTAACCCCTCAAAAGGCCCGCTCTTAGGATTGGCTAACACTCCACGATGCGACAAGAAATCCCGCCGTCCGATTGGCCGCCGTCTCCTGTCAATCGAGGTGGGCAACAGATAACGAGCGACCAGCCTGTGCGTCGTTGCTAAGGTAAGTTAAAACTGGTAGTGATGCTGTCACTTCCCACTGCCAATGCCGCTGCACGTAATTAAGGAATAAAAATGTGGCAGTGCGAGGATTCAGCGACCCGCCGGGGAACACCGCTTTGGTCGGGGGACATGTCTAGCTAATACACATAAATACATGGACCATGTAAATACGGGTTTACATTGGAGAACCATGCATTTGCTGTGTTTCTCCCACTGTTGGCAGGCAGGTATTCTCCTACAGGCGTCGCACTGCCGGGAAAGCCTATCTCTTCATTTGTAATGTTGCCTTGTTGTTTAGCATGATGATGGCTAGCTCTCCCATTGGGCCATGCATGTTTTTTTGAAATTGAAGCGACAATAGTTAGTCACTGTAAATGTTGTATCTAAAAGATGAGAATAACTTGTCTGAAGCGAAAAACGCATTCCAGCACAAGTTAAAGCCGCCCGACCAGCTCCAGAGGCTGGCGTGTCGGAGACGTTTTCTAAAGCAAACACGGCGAAAAAGACGCTGTTTATATTTCTCTTATTGATCGTCCAGCGCTCTGTGTGGGTGAACTTTAATGTTTAGTTCCGTGGATTTGCGGCTTTTTTTGGGCGTGGTACACAATACTATACATTTTTTTTCTGGAGGGGAGGGTGGGGAATATTCAGATAACAGAATATAACAAGTTTCAGGTGTAGACACGATTTTGGCACGACGCCAATACGATTCAATGCCAAAATGTGGTGTGGATGAAAGGCGGTACGGGCGACACCATCAAAAACTCCTACTGTGCACAGTGAGCCACCAGGATCAGCCGGATCATACCTCGGACAAGCCTATTGCACCTGTCAACACACTCACACACAGGCACACACACACACCCCTCGTCATGGAATAGCACAACCAGCTGCAGCTTACTTTTGGGTCAACTATGAGGAGGATTTTACGGCTTGTGGTGTGTGCACTCGCGGGTCTCTTCGCTGCCTGTATCCTCGTTTCTTGGCGAAATGCTTGTGGACTATTGACGAGGAGAGTCATGGCAGTGGATAACCTACATCACCCCATCCTATCCGCCGCTCGTCTTACCGCAGACGGGCTTGTTTTGCAGTAGAACTTCCCTCCTGCAAATTGCACACTTCCCCTCGATCCCCCGATGACTTTACTTCTCCAGACGAAATGAAGTTGTTGAGTATGAACTGAGGATTGAACTGGCGTGCTTTTAAAGCAAAAGTGGCGTACGGAGTCAATCATGCCTGTTAGGAAAAAAGGTAAGTTACATTCACCACCCACAACTATAGCATACAAAACAATGCAATCTTACTCCCTAATGTGACATTCGTTTCCTTCCTGATTAATTGGTATTTTATGGAATTATTTACGTTCATATATGCAGGAGAATTTATTTTGATCATGAAGTAACTTTTATAAGATCTTGAACATTCTACACATTTAATCCACACATTTGTAAAACGAGCAGGATCTACACACTTAGCCCTATATGCATCAGTAGGTGAGGTTCTCTTTGGTCTTGGGATATAAATAATGATGTTGATGATTCATGACTTCGGATTGATTGCTTATCCAAAAGGAGGGTGAGCTGGATGACTTCTGAAGTTTCAGTCTTTTTAAAATGCTGTTTAATCCAGATTCTTTGAATTGCTGATATTCTATGTGACAATGTGAAAAAAGACTTATGTTTCCAGCTCACAAAAATGTGCACTCAAAAATGTGAATCCAAATGTCAGCATTAACCCTGCAAGGACCAGCCAATCAATATTAACAGTGGCAGCAGTAACATGTCCCCACCAATTTGACAAAGCGGCAGAAAGTGCTTGAGTCTTCCAAGTGAACAACCTATGCCTTGTCTGCCCCCCCCCCCCCCCCCCCACCCTATTGCTTGCAGACACGTCCCGGGCGTTGGGGCTTCTGGAGGAGTACTGCTCCCGGCTACGGAAGCCAGAGGAGGACGCTCTCCGGACGGCCATCCAGCGAGTGATGCTGATCTTCAAAAGCAACCTCTTCGAGGCTCTTCTCGGTAAGTTGGGGGAAGCTTGGCACCGTGGCAACCCCCCCCCCCCCCGACACACACCCCCTTGTCCCCTTCCCCGTTTTATTTTTCATTCAATGGGGTTGGTTTCTCAAAACAACCGCGTCCAGGGATAACCTGGACGCGGTAATCACATCAGACCCCCCTGATCTATAATCACATCAGACCCTTTTTTACAGTGTCATGGTAGGAAAGACACAGGCTCATCACACTAATTATGACTCTGATACTGTCATATACCAGGGCATAGGTGGAACACTAAGCTAGTGAACTAGTGATTAGAAGACCATGGACCCTTTTCACATGGCCATCTTATCAGGGCAGACACGGATGTAGCGCACAACATTACAATTTTGGATGTAGTTGTTTTAATTTGATTTGCGTCAAAGCACCAGCAATAGTGAATGTGAGTTATCCTCACTAGTGAAGTCCACTATCCGTGCCCTTGTACATAATGTTATAGACCCATAATTAGTGTTCTGAGCAACACCTTTGATTGTCTTTTGATTAACGCCTCTGTGAAAAGAAATACAAAATATGCAACAGCGACTATTACTACCACACTTCGTTATAATAGATAGCATCATTGGGAACTTGGGTTCCCACTGGTTTAATAAAAACCTGGAACGAGTTTTCACAACCACCGCGGTAGAACTTACCCTGTCAATAGTTACTCCTCAAAATACAATTGAAGAGCAGGTAATGGAGAAACAGTGTCCTACAACATCTGTTGGGACGGCTCAATAGCGCCGTCAAGGCCAGCGAATACGTCACAGCAACCATCATTGCCGTGTGTCTCATAATTGTTTATTTAGCTTTTCTGGCGCAGCATAATTCCAGGTTTCAGACTCTCTGTGTTATTTTTAACTCTGCTGACGGGGCAGTACTTGACGTTGTCTGCCTGGTCGTATGCCTCTTGTTGTTGTTTTTTCACTTGCGGCGGTGGATCTGAGAGCAGGGTTTTTGGTTTGTGGCATGTGGATATTATTTTTAAACTGCTAAGAGGAATCGTAATCAGAATTTGATTTAGTGCCAAGTAGGTTACCCATAGGCTACGAGAAATGTGTCTCGCTGTATTGGTGCAAGGAAGGCACGTTGGTGGATATCACACCGTAGCCAGAGTCGCTGATGAGAATGCATCCCCCTGATTGGAATGATAATCATCCATTTATAAATTTGATGATTTTTGTTACAGTAAAGTGGAAAATGTTGTGTTTTATTGCAGTTTTTCTAGCAATTACAATAACAGGTTTTTTTGTAGGCTTTTGGTCCCATTGTTATTGCTCATTATGTATATATTTAGTCTGAACACTGTAAGACGGCGTTCTTCCTTTAGTATTTTGCCGCATCATGTTTGATGACTAGCTAGAAATGAAATGGAAGCTTACAGACCCAACACACAGGAATGTATGGCAAGAGTCCAGACATGGGAAACATATTGTCCAGCAGGTCCCAGTATCAACCTCTCCTCCCTCTTTCCCAGGGGTTGTGACCGACCACGACCGTAAAAGGTTTATAATGGACTGCGTAACTGCCTTCATTGAAGAGTGCACTTACCTACCCAAGTGTCCAAACTAAAGCTCATTTGGCCTGAATGGGCCAGAGTAGCTCTGGTGCTCTCAGGCGCTCTGGGAACGGCCGATCAGTGCAAGCAGCTGGAATGTTCAACGTTATTCATTACGAGGAGGCCCCACCATTCTGTAAAGGAAATTATTATTAGATTATTATTATTTCTTTTGTTTCTTACCTTTTTTATTTTGAATATTTTTGGATTATGGTGTAAGAGTTCATTATTAAAGTGTGAATTACTTCACCTTTAGCATTGTGATGTTATTGTAGCCTGTATATAGCAATTTATGTCCTAAAAATAATGTTTTTCAATGTGGGCATTTGGCTACCTAGACTGGTTTCTTTTTTTTTCTCTACCTGTTTTATTTAAATATTTCCTCTAACGTAAACCTCATAAAACCTAGACATTATTGAATATTAACAAGGCTCTTCCAAGTGCCAGTGACCAGTCTAGTCTCACTGGAGTCCTATTCCTACTAAAATACCACCCATTCCCCCTAAAATCCCACAAAATCCCCCAACAGGAACCTGGCCTCGCACTACGTCAGTGTGCTGCTCTAGGTTTGTTATATAGGTCTACTTGGTGTTTGACCCAGGCCGGTGATGTCAACAAAAGTAGCGTACAGCCGGGCTGGTGCTGCTGAGCCAGGCCATGAGAGCGGGAAGAGCCTTCCCACACGCGCACAGGATGAATAGTGCTGCTGAGATTTCCTGGCAGAGCTCCTTCCCTCAGCAGCGTCATCATTCTCACATGCCACCGTTTTGAATGTTGGACGATAGGATTACAGGAAGGAATATGCCAGAGTTTTCAGGTCCTGGATGGTCCACCCTGATCCGGCTCACTCAGCGCTTCAGAGTGAAACTCAAGAGCCGGAGAGTCCATCGGTTTGAATGTAGTAGTCTGTGTGTGCCGGTGCCCTAGAAGTCCCTTTGTTGTTCTTTGTGCGTTCCTTTATAATCTGTCACAGGAAAAAGGTCTACGTATTTGCGTAGACCTTATCGATCTAGGTGGAATAGAATAGAAACTTTATTGTCCTTGCATTGAATACATTGTCTTAACAGAACGGAATTGAAGGTGCCACAATTAATAAATAGTTAATAAATAGGTAAAAAATAGGTCTCTCTCTCTCTCTCTCTCTCTCTCTCTCTCTCTCTCTCTCTCTCTCTCTCTCTCTCTCTCTCTCTCTCTCTCTCTCTCTCTCTCTCTCTCTCTCTCTCTCTGGGTCATAGACTGTCTAACATCTAGCCCCATCCCTCCCTGACCAAATACACCCTCCCGCACACAAATACACAAATGTGTAAAATAGCACCAGGTTACATCATATTAGAAAAATATGAATAATATCCAGAGGTAGTGTGATTCATGACGGAAACCCATTTAAACCGTTTACTTTTTTTCTTTTTCTTGAATTAAGTGGGAAGGCATTATATACAAATGAGTTTGTTTGGTTTCATCTGCTACTCATTTTCGGATGCTTGAAGTACATAAGCAAATTTGGTTCTAGAATCCAATCCAATAATTTCCTTTTTCTTTAAACCATTTGTCACGCCGTTTTAGAATTACATACCGGTCTAACACTTAGAACGTCTGTGGACAATCTGTCAAGTGTGCTTCTCCTAACCAATTATTCCCTCAAACGATTTGTTATGTCATAGTTTTTATTACCCATGGTAATGTAGCAGAGGGGGAGACCACGTCCCCTCGCTTCAGGGTGTGGTGAGATGGGACACGATGCGGGGGTCACACACATTCTCCCACAGCCTCATTTATCATGGATCATTGTTGGCCTGTCATGATTCCCAGCCAGATTAATAGCCAGCATGCATCACACGTATATTACTTCCCCGACCCCTTTACGACCGGGGGGGACGGACATTGGAGCCTGGACATCATTTCAGTCACTTCCAGCAGGCATGTCTCGCCCACAAATAATAGGGCAGGCGATGCAATCAAAACACAGATACAACTCGGTCGCGGGACAAATGCCTCCTGAAATAGATGTAATCATCTTACAAAGCATTAGGTGCTGTATAATCTGGCCAGTGGCAGGGGCTCACCTCCCTCACCCCCCCCATTGCCACTACAGAGTGGATCCGCATGTGGATTAACCCGTTCACCGGTCCCATCGCTTCCAGTGGAACGACGAGCTTGATGTCATTTTAGAGAAGACTCGCTCCTCTGGCTCTGTTGCAGCATTCAGGTTTTGATCTGTTGAATACAATGTCGGGCTACCACTAAAGGGCTTTTTAAAACACCAGCAACTTTGTTTTAAGCTTTTTTAGATTGAACATCTCTTTTTTTCTTCAACACCACATTTGAGAATCAAGCGTTTCAAAAATATTGCAAGCCCAGTTTCAGGTGGTGCAATAGGTATAGAAATCTAACATCTGCACACATCTTCCCAAATAAGCATGATCATTTGTATCAATTCAATTTATTTTATTCTTTGATATGTAAACCCTTTGAGTAAAGCGTTTTGCTGCCTATCCCTTTGCTATTCCCTACTAGATGTTTGGATTAGAGCTATAAAATAACTCCAACATTAGATTATTAAAGTTCTAATCCTGCAATAGATCTCATTTACAAAACATCCTCTTCCCTGCTGTGCAAATGCTTTAACATTTCTAATGCGTTCGCACAGCAAGCAGGAGGGTCTGAGCTCCACATCTGAGCGTGGGATCCTGAAAGCATCTTGGACTATTGATTGACCCAACTGGAGTCAGTGACGACCAAACAAATGTGATTTCCTCTTGAAAGACCCAATGTCTATTGCCATCATTTCTCGTTTCTTTTAATTGTTTGTATCTCAGCATTTGGCTTTCTCTTTCGACAACTATATCTACCTAAACGTCATGACTAAGCAGTTATATCTGCTTTCTGCCAACTTGTATTTGTTCTAAAGTGGGCGGAGTTAGCACAAAGCGAGCATGCTGATGGCAGCGGTCGATCACTCCATTATGTCTTTATGATCTGTTGTATATTGTATGGGCTCTCAATGAGCTCCATCTGTCATCCAGACTTATGTAGAAGACTGGTCTGTGGTTTTAATAGGAGAGAGAGAGAGAGAGAGAGAGAGAGAGAGAGAGAGAGAGAGAGAGAGAGAGAGAGAGAGAGAGAGGGAGAGGGAGAGGGAGAGGGAGAGGGAGAGAGATATTTCCCCTGCTTCAGTATTAATTTAATTTTGCTCAGGTTCTCCCATCAGAATGAAGGATGATGGGAAGACGACTTCATATGCCCGGAAACATTCACTCACTGTAGTTGTAAATAGTTTTGTGTCTGGGGAAAAAAAGCTCCTTCCATTCTTCGGCTACAGGGTCTGACGGGTTATGTTCTTTTTTTAAGTCATTTCATTTGAGTCACGTCACATGCACTGTATTCATTTTTCCATTCAAAGTGATTGGAAATATGACATTAACACATGTAATCAAAGTCTGAGGATGATATGATAGTGATGACTTGAAGTGCAGCTCGTATTTGCTCTGCGTGTCAAAGGTCCCGGGTGTCATGGGCTGGCTTTAAGGGTGTTTCCTGTGTGCTTAATGGATTATGGGACTCTTGTAGGGCTTTAGGCCGTCTGCATCATCATCTGCTGGTGTGGTTGCTAAGAAGGCTACAACAAATGTTTTTTACATGAGTCCTCTCTCTATCTTCTATCCCTGTATTAATTTTTCTGTCATGTATGGTTAATCGCTTCATGGGATGCATGTATCGATAGCACATGAGGTGAGCTGTACATGAAAACATCTTGACAGTGTTCGTAACTTTGATCTTGAATTGCTACGTCCAGGTGAATGGTTCTAAATAAATAGGTAATGTTGTAGCCAATAGAGCACAGGTGCAGCTTGGTATGAAGACAAATGTTTAGCTGGAATGGACTGCCATCTTGTGGCGAATGTGTGCGTGTGTGAGAAACGAATGCGTGTTAGAACAACTGAAAGTGACAACTGTTTCATAGAATGAATGCTGTTCATGCATGACTCATTTGACATGAAAGCAAGATACGATTGGACACGACGGATGTCGTGCAAGAGGATAGGTTGAAACCCAGCAGGCTAGGGATTACATCCATTTTTGCAGTGTAATTCTAATGACTATAACCATAGTTGTACTAATGTATGCGCTTACAGGTAATTGTGTGCTTCACGTTTGCATGTACGTGAATATATGTATGTGAATATATGTATGTGAGGATGGTATAACCAGCAGGGCTTTTGAGTCGTAAATCTTTGATTGTGCTATGACGCATGCAAGTATGATGGCATTAAGTTGTGTGGGAGGAAGGAATTTTTTTTTTTCTCACATGGGGGGGGTAGTAGTAGTGTTTATTTAAAGTATTTATTTTACTTATCCTCATAACCTTTATATTCTTATTATTTTATGTTATTATCTACATGTTATGTAGATGCAGTCATATCATACTAAAATACAACCAGATCTCCAACAGAGGGAGCTATAAGGCTAACTGTAGCATCTCTGTCGCTTTCTTTATCTTGCTTCTTCTATGAGCCTGAAACTAAGGCTGAATTCATCATAACTGTAGTTTATGGAATACTATGCACAAAAATAAATACAGTTCCCCTCTTTATTCAGTCATTGATTCATGGGACGCAGTTAAATTATTCTGGCAAAAATCAATAAGTGACCTGGATCGTCCATTGAACTGCGCTTATTGTCTCCGCAGTGAATCCCTTTGCTGCATTATTTCCATAACGACCATGGTTGTCCCCTGCTCTAACGCCACTGCCTATAGGAGGATGAACGTTTATGCAGTATGCCCTCATTGCCCCCGGCGATAATTCCTCCTATCCCACCTACTTCTACGGCCATGAACACTAACACATCCACTGACCCTGCCTTGCCTTAACAGGGTGACGTGTTGCTTGTGTCTCAGAAGCTGGAATTCTTCTTCTTAAGGCAGCCATTCACGCAGGTGTAGCCATATGACACAATATGTGTGTGTGTGTGTGTGTGTGTGTGTGTGTGTGTGTGTGTGTGTGTGTGTGTGTGTGTGTGTGTGTGTGTGTGTGTGTGTGTGTGTGTGTGTGTGTGTGTGTGTGTGTGTGTGTGTGTCTTACACAGCATTATCAAAATGGGATATGAATCATCAATTACGGTACTTACCCAAGGCTTCTGCTGCTACTCTCCCTGTCTTTTCTTATCATTGTGCGACCGCCCCAAACGTCATTAGAAATGTGCATAAGCTGTCACGTGTACACACACACATAGACGCGCACACACACACACACATAGACGCGCACACACACACACACATAGACGCACACACACACACACACACACACGCGTTTATGCATATGCCGCTTGTGATGTTCAGATTAAACGATAAAAGTCAATTGGGAAAAAACATTGAGTAAGTAGTGCTATAAAACACAGCACTACTTCCATTACATTGCCAATCACAGAGCTGGGAATTCACACTATGCGATGCCCGTTAAAACGTCATGCATACTATTACAACCAACACTTTTGTTGCCTTGTTCGTTCACAAAAGACAAATTAAAGAAGACTGCGAAGCCTGGCTTGGAGGCCATGTTGACGGCGAACCTGGACTTGTGCGTGCGTTTCATTTAAGCCTAGCAACCTCATACACCCCTTATGTTCTAAGTCCTCATAACGTCCATCTTGAAATGTTTCCCTCCTCTGATTACATCTCTATCTCTGTTTTCTTTTGCCTGCAGCGAGTGTGGAGATATTAAGAATAGCTGTATCAAAAAAGTACTAACCTGTTTCCTTGGTGATGCCATAACGCAAGTGGCTTTAAATTCAAGTGGCTTTATGTTCACGTTGATTACAAGAATACGGTTATCAAGAACATGTGTTTTTGAGGTTCTGGGATTTACTTCCGTTCAGGAAAATATTTCAACTTTGGCCTTGCCCATTGTTTAAATGTGTTTTAAGTGAAATATAATGGGTTTGACTTTTTTAGCGAAAATAAAACAAAAAGCGTCACTCTACCATATCAACCAGATCCCACAGGCATTAATTTGGATTCAACCTCTCTGAGCTTTCCTTCAAATTGGAGCTCAACCAAATGTGAGTTGACCGCCCACTCTTTACCATCATCATCCTCAAGTGAGGCCCTTTCCAAGCTACACACACACACACACACACACACACACACACACACACACACACACACACACACACACACACACACACACACACACACACACACACACACACACACACACACACACACACACACACACACACACACACCGCAGTGGTGAAAGTGGTAGCTTGTAAAAAAACAAGGTAACGTGCACGTCGTGCAGCACATTCAGAGGACTCCAGGCAGGGGATGATTTGAGAAGTGAAGCCCGGGATGAGTGGTTACCACGACGACGTGAACCTCAACTTCTGCCCGCATCCAACCGCGAGGATGCTTCTGAAGTTAGGATTGATATTCTGCTAATTATAAGTGTGTGAACATTTCGTTCCACGAGTAAACACTCTTAGAACATACAGATACACTTAAAATCCCCTGAGGAAAGTTGCTTCCAAAAACCTGCACGGGGCCGTAACTCTGCCCCTTGCAGTGCTTGGTCACCGGCCCGGGCTCTGTGCCGTCTCCTCCCAATAGTTCTGCTATGACATAGTAGGACTGCTGGATACGTGATTAGTGGATATCTTGCCAAAAGCAACCCGACGACTCGGGTCAAAACGGCTTTGAGCACCCAAAACCACCGCGGCCTGCCCACGTTCATTTGTCTCCCATCACGCCGGCCACTTCCTCGAGGCAAAACTGAGCCAAGGGTGACGAGTGATTTGTTATTTCTGAATAATTGGTGTGTCTCCGCGCGCGGAGAGATGGAAGGATTATCTGGCACCTTAGTCACTGTGGAGGAGGAAGAAGTGAAGGGAGGGGTTGCAGCTGGAAGAGCCATGCTCTCTGCAAGCTGTAAGCCCACTCCACCCACACCCACCCATTACGTAAGCGCTGGGGGAGGCAGATCTGCATTGTGACAGCCGGAGCGTGGCGCTCCCGTGTGTGTGTGTGTGTGTGTGTGCGTCTGTGTGTTGAATGTTTGTGTACAATCTGTGTGTTCTTCTAATAAGGTATCAAGTGAGAAAGCATATTGGAGCAATTTCTTTTTTTGAAGGATGCAAATTACCTCAGATTCCACTGCATGGTTGCCTTGGAAACCTGATCAGGGAGGGGGAGTGGGGGGGGGGACCATGCAAACAGTTGCTGTCATATGCTTAGAACTAGAAAGAAGTGATTTCATGTAAAAGAGAAGCCACTTACTCTGCAACATTTTTTATGTATTAACTTGGTATACTTCATTATCACAATGATATATTATCACAGTATGTGTCTATGTTGTGTGGAAATATTATTTCAGACCAAAATGAATAATCTGATCAAGTAAATAATAATAATTCATTATTATACATTTTATGTTTTTTTGTCTTTTTCCTTTTGCTACTACTTTACTTTAATTCTGGCTTGAGCATCCTCACTAGAGCAGAGTGTCTTGCTGATTTAGTAATTGAATACCCATTAAGTGTATTTAAAGGAGTATTGAAGGTCGTGTTACCTAAAACCTGTGTGTAATATAAGATTTGGTGTTTTTGGCCCATAATCGGTTGTGGATATCGTTGGGAATGCATGTGACTAATGTTCATGTGGTATCTGAAAAAAAGAAGGGGATTTTGGGTCATGATATTTTGTGATAAAGCCCATGGCTTAACAGATAATGCCTTTTGGATTAACAGATACACTGTGGGCTATTCATTACAATATTAAGACATGTACCCTCGCTCTGTGCAAGGGTACCTATAGTGCAAGGAGTTCAACTCCAATTAAATAGCTTAAGGCTATGGATACAGTAAAGAGTAACAATAATAATATCATGATTTTAGGAATGACGTGGTTCGGGTCACCACCCTAATCACTTCGAACCCTCCCGTGGTGAGATGGTGTCCCCTTTCATTACGTTAAAGGACAGCACAGTGCGGTTAAAGTTTGATCCTGTGTGGCTGGCTCGTGGTGGTGTTTACATACAAGTGGCTTTAATACTGTACCAGCTGCCACCCTTAACGCGGCGTTGTAGCGATTGCTCCCTCAGGGCGAAGGACCTAGAATCAACGTGGAGGCACTCCTTATCAGGAGCTGGTAAGGTGTGTGTTTCTAGTTTGATGAATGGATTTGGACGTTTTGCTGGTCCTATGTTAACATGTGTGTGAACTTGGCACTAAATAATGGCACTGGTGCGAGCAGAGTTTCATAACAGTTAGCATTGTTGTGACCTGAGTTCAAATGAGCCTAGAGGGCGGAGCAACCAATGGTAACTTGTTTGTTTGTTTGTGTATGTCTGTGTGTGTTTGGAGGGGTTTCCGCTGGCGGTTTTAGGCACAGAGCTGGACGGGAATGTGCTTTCTGGGATGTAGGGTCGTAGTCCGCGTCGGAGGGAACAGGTGTCCTGTCTATGTGGAGAGGATTAGGCGTGCTCTTAGACTTGATACTGGGCATCTGGTACTCTCACTGAGCCATCTCACTGTGCTCTGGCTGCAGCGCCACATGACCGGGGAGACCAAGGATCGCATTGCACAGTAAGTTGCGTTGAATTGACATCTTGCATCAATGTCCCCTTGTTAGACAATGTCTCACATTTGTTCCTTGAGGAATACTGCTTTTGTCTGTTTTGGTCTGTGTATTTACAATTCATTTGGATATCCACTAAAAAAGTCTGATTACGCATCAACGTTGGTCAGCATCTCTTCTTCATGTGATTTTCCATTCAGTGAGGGATTTAGCGGTAGCTGGTTAACTTTACTGAACTGTTGGGGTCTTTACATCGCTAACGTATGCTTAAAAACAAACATTGCTAAAAACAAACTACATTCCGTTGAGCATTATTACAGCATTCTGCATACACTGCACACCACCTGCGTACATCTTCTGGGGGATTTTGCATTTTGGCTCCCTGCAATCCACATCAAGATTACGCAGTTTCTCGGGAATTGTCAACGTAAATATCATCTAGGCCGCCATTGTTTCCTGAGTGTCTTGTGCAGAAGGGAAAGTCTGGGATCTTTTGTGTGTGTTTGGGATTGAAACATTGCAGCCCCTCAGTGGCTGGTGGTGAATGCTAATGGCGTGTTGTTATTAACGCCCATTTAAATATAAATGGGACTTTAGTGTGGAGGGGCAGGGCATTGGAGCGCAGTGGTAGATCACTTCAGGAGCCTTTCCATACTTGGGAGGTGGAGGGGAGGGGATGGGAGGGAGAGAGCCCTCCTTTTTGCTGAAGATCTAAGTGGTTAGCTGTTTCTATAGACACGCCTGTGCTTTGATAACAATGGCTGTGGTCAGTGATTGTCGCACAGAGTCACACTTGTTGCACCCTAATTCTGGAGCTGGGTCTGTGGTAGACATTATAATGAAGCCGCCAGATGTGGGGTCTAGCACGTGAGGGAACCTTGAATGCAGCGTAGCGTGTGCTGCAGTGAGTCACTCTGTGATTCAGAAAACCAGGAGCCTGTGAGCTACAGTGCTGTCCAGGCCAGTGTTTAATATACCCCGCATGAACAGGCTCTCTCATGTCATTTCATTGCTCCACGTTCTGCTCAATGTATGGAGCATTCATTGGCCCAATATGATGCAAGGCTTAAATCAGGGCGGGAAAAACATCTTTATTTCTTATTAAGTATTGGTGACCTTTATTTTTGTAATGCAACAACATCAAAATGGGGTTCAGACGGTACTCCTTTGCCATTATGAGAGAGACTACCTGGCTGGATGAGAGTGTATATACTAGTTTAAATAAACAAGGTTTTGTAGGGCTAGAAAATGAAACGATGCACGCAACGGAAAAAAGGATATGTATGTTTATCTATTATTTATGCTTCATCTTATATCTCCACTAGAAAATGATTATCCTGAAGCAGATGGAAGCAGTTTGTTTTCTGTGAATGCTTTGTTTCGCCCTAATTACTGGACAAGCTTTTCCACTTTGGATTAACTTGTGTTGCTGTGCATGTTTTATGTGTGGAGTACAGTGTAGCGTATTCCATCAAAGTGTATTCAATACACATGTTTTAGGGCTGTAGTGCTGCTTGTCTGGTTCTGAAGTCAGCTATACTGCTTTTGTGTGAAGATGTAGGGCTGTGAACTGGCAAGATACTGCTAGTATATGTACCATGATGCAGGAGAGACAGCACAACAAGGCTCACAATCCACTGAATTTGTGCATTAATTCATATGAAATTTATAAAAAGCGTATAAACTCTATCTATGCTTATTGATTGCCTGAAGGAAATGGAAGAGGAATGTGTATTGTTGGAATTACTGTTAGTAATATCATCCTGGTTGCGCAGGATTTGATATTGAATTGTCCTCCTGGGTTTGATTCTGTTGGCGGTAATCGAACATGGAAACAGCTTTCTGGAACTACTGGCAGCCAGCTGAAGAAAGTTGTATTCGTAATGGTTTTCTGTTGTTCGTCCGTGAAGGAACATGGAGCTTGTTTTCCAAGTCTTCATTCCACATCTCTTATCTTCTAAATGTAGTGGGGCCCCAATTCATAACAGAATTTGGAGTCAACTAGAAGCTTAGGTTTTATTTTTTTGTTGGTATTTGTAAAGTCATTGTTACTTCTTCAGAACATGATGTAAACCCTGGACAAAATCCCTTACATTTCTAGGCTTTGTTTTTCCTTCCCCGCGATAAGCCGAGAGACGCAGAGTGGGTTTGACCTGAAGTTTCTAGTAGAGGGTACGCATTCTGTCAAGGGAAATAAACCACTCCCGTGTAGCCAGGGTGTTCTAAAAAAAAACTAAAGTTTGATCCAGGCATATGCTGTTCTCAAGGTGGATAAGCAGCAAGCCATTTAAGCAAGAATATCAGCTCGAAAAAAAGCAGGACGTCTACTGTCAAATACATATGGTCTGCTGCTAATAATACATTGTTCGTTGCTTTCTGCTTTGGACTCATATGGTGGTGACCTTTTAAAGCAGTGACGAATGAACAAATTAATTCCAAAATGTTCTCTCCTTGATTGAATATGTAAAAGCATATCATGTGAGATTATGAAAACTGCACAGGATCAGATAGAACTTTCTATAGTCTCAGGCAGTACAGCCGCAAAGTAAGAATTTTATTTTCAGCAAAAAGACATCAATATAATATTTAGTATTCCTTATTTTTACCTTTTAGGTTAGCTTTGTTAAGATCAGTAACCTCTGACTGGGCGAAGGTAGATGCATTAAAC
Source organism: Gadus morhua (assembly GCF_902167405.1). Lineage (NCBI taxonomy): Eukaryota > Metazoa > Chordata > Actinopteri > Gadiformes > Gadidae > Gadus > Gadus morhua. Next base: position 21,705,057 of record NC_044054.1, on the reverse strand, counting down.
TAAGATAGAAGCATCGCAAGTGACATAAATGATGATGAACAACAGCAGCAGCAGCAAAAATGACAGTGGTCAGATATCTGTGCTTTAACGTAAGAAAACATAAGAGGGCAGTTTAGCAAGAATTACTTTATAAATAAACAAGTACCAACTAGAAAATGCATTTCCTGCAGAAAATGCGGTGAGTGATGTAGTGCAAAGTGAGGTTGAAAATATGTTTTAGTAAAGCCACATAAGACTGTTATCTTTCTCTCACACACACACATACCTCACCAGCTCTATGTAAAGAACACAATGACAGCAGCGGAAAATGGGTCTTCAATGAGATGACATTAAACAACATCAATGACTTCCATTGTAAAATGTTTAGATTTAAAGATGACATTATACCACCAGTTGTGAGTGTGCTTAGCCGTACAAGCTGTTTAGTAAATCTGTTGGTATAATATGGCACCTTGGAAGCGTGCGATTCCTAGCTAATCTGAACCTTTTAATTGTGTATTTGTGGAAGGATATAGGTCCCAAAGTTTGTAGAGATTAATCAAGGAAGAAAGAATAAAACCTAAGAAGAGCAATAGTGAGCGCTGCATGCAGCACTAGTAATAAGAGATGTCAAAGATATCCAAGCAGCCTCTGGAATATGGAGGACAGACGAGTTAGAGCTTAACAATTAGTGGTAAATCCTAAATGTGACTGTAATACAGAGCATGCCTTTCCTAAATCCGAATTCCTAAATATTGACATGACTGCACGTGATTTTTTCCTAAGTACAGTATAAAAATAACCTGAACATTGTAAAACCAAGTTTATCTGAAAGAGCCAAGAATTATGATTTCATCCACCTTCAGGGAAAGGTTAACTTTTTGTTTGGGGTTTTAAAAACAACATACAAACGTAGCGATACAAAAAAACACATCTCTTTTAGGTGCCTTTTCCAGAACATTTGCCCAAAACGGTTCATTCATTCATGATTTGTTTTTTTAAGCAGGGTGGGCTTTTCTGCTCTTATAATGACGGAAGAATATACATCTTAAGACTTCCACTCCATGTGGAGCCTCATGAAAGAGGAATGAGGAACAGTAACATGGTAAACAGTCAGTAACAGCCTTTAGTAACAGCCTTAGTAACAGCCGTGTCCCCCTCTCCCTCCTCCTCCTCCTCCTCCAGATATCCAGGAGTTCTATGAGTTGACGCTCCTCAACACCCACAAGAGCTGTGAGCAGAAGCTGGAGGAGGTCACCCACATGGCCGACCGGTGGGAGAAGGCCGTCACGCCGCCGGACCCAGAGGTCACCCCGACGCCCTGCCCCTCCGTCCAGAAGGAAGAGGTAACAGTCATGCCAGACTCGCCGCCCCTCCCTCCCACCACACACACACACACTCCCTATGCGTCCTTACCTCAGAGCCCCAAATCAGGCCAAAGCTACGCAGAAGAATCACCTAATTTCATTTGCATTCAGTTTATTTGCATACTGAAACTGTATTATGTAAATGTGACGATGCACCGTGAGCCCAATTATCGGCTTAACCCCTTCACACATTGTCCTGGTTGACGGTCCGTCTCTTGAAGGGTCGGTATTTGGATGAGAACCGTTTAAAGTCAGATGAGAACATTTGGACCTGAGCATTGTATTAAGGTGGTGTTTGTGTCGTGGTGCTTCACGTGGTTCCACACGCAGACATGTTTTGGCGCGGGGCTTCAAAGCAGCTGCTTCTAAGCGTTTGTTCTAAGAAGACTTTGGTTGGAGCTGAGGGGCGCTCACGCTAATTAGGTTCCCCCAGGAACCAAATCTAAAGCGTTTGTACACAAAACCTCTCTTATCTTTTTTGGATGGATTAAAATCATAAAAAAGTTTGTTGAGACCGGGCAAAGTAATAATTAATGGCATGGACACAGTGAAAGTGGAATCATTTGCTTTCAAGAAAAGTGCCTTGTCTTGTGAATTGCGTATCCCTACGTTAGCTCAACGGTAGCTTCCCGGCAATGATGTTGTTGGCCGGCCGCCTCAGCAGAGTGGGAATTGTATGGGGGTGTGCTTATCTATCTGATCTGTTCAACATCATTCAACAGCGATGCAGACATCCAGATAGGCCAAAGCTAAAGAACAAGCATTTGTATAGAATAAGCTTGTTCTTTATTTTATCTACCGTATGATCTTCTGTAGATACAAAGACTGCTGAAAGAACTCCACAAAGTTACCATCGGGCTCTAGCCCTTAGAAGGATACCAACAGTGAACTTGAAAGTCATCGGTTTTTATAAGACACCTCACCATGAAACGACAAACTGAATTACATTATACTGAGCGGGAACTCTTTCCAAGGTCAGTTCTTGTCGGACTCGTTAGACAAATTCCCTGAGCCCTTGTCAATGTTGCCCTCAGAATGACCATCAAGAGTCACAGGATTCTCAACACAGAATTCTAACGGTATGCTGTTATATATCACAAAAATCAAGCGAATGATGTTAAAGTCTGTGCAACAGTTCAGGCAAACCTTAGAAGAAAAAACACACAGTAAAACTGAAAGAGAAAAAGGAGGATAGAAATACAGAGGGAGAGAACGAAATAACTAGAATAAAGACTGTTGTCGTGTGGTCCTTCTAAATCTAGGGCTCTTGGGCATTAACAAGCTTTCTAAGTCTTATCACTCTCGCTTGTGCTCTGACTCTCTCTCTCCCTCTCTGCCTCACCCTCTACCTCCCCCCTTTTTTTCCTTGGAGTTTCTTGGAAAACGTGCAGCCAGGGATAATGCTGGAGACCTGCCTACTAGCTGATGAGCATCTCTGTCCTGTTCACACAGAACTTCCCCCTTGCTACGGAGAAAATGTGCTCACACACACACACACACACACACACACACACACACACACACACACACACACACACACACACACACACACACACACACACACACACACACACACACACACACACACACACACACACACACACACACGGCAGGACATGTGGAGAGAGGTGTGATGCATGTTCCCATCCTGAGGCTGTTGACATTCTAATTAAAGGGAACAAACGCTCGGATTGGGCTAAGGCGGCATGGAGGAACTAAATTAGATATAAAATATAAAGACAGAATAGCGGTTGGCTTCATTGTGAGGCGTTTGAAAGAAGAAAAGCAGTAAGTCGAGGTGCAGTAAATATTTTTTTTTTATTAAAAGATCAAGACAGTTTCTTACATTGACTATTCAAGAAAATAGCTCCTTATCAGGTTTTAAGAAACCATTTCCTGGTGAATCACGCAGTTGGCCAAGCACGTCTGTAAGCACTGTTGCAACACTAAACTAACCATCTTGGATCCAGGCCCTACATTTCAACATGTCAAATGCATCCTGGGCCATCGAAGCTGGTTCCAATAAAGAGGAGGCAAATTGCTGCTCAATTGTTGTATGTCTTGGCTTATTTATCTACATCTATTATTAATTGGTTTTGTGCCTATAGTCGCCTACGCATCTGGGAGCTGACTATACATAGCTTAGACCGCAGGGTATAATACAACTCGTGATTTTACGAGTAAAACACAAACTTTCATAAGACTACAGAGTTGTTTGTAGAGGAGGATGATGGCTTCTATTGAATATGTTAACATACACTTAATTTCATTGCGTGCACTCGAACACTTGAACCACGAGTCAAGGCTTCCACATGGTTCTGTGAGCTGTCCCATTGGCTTTGAGGTTTCATTTTAATAAAAAGAATTGTCTGTAGAATAAAATAGTTTAATATCAAGTGGCCCTTATTGGTTCACTGTATAAAGAGTATATATCAGTTTTTTGGATGAGTTGTATCTTTATTTTTTTGCTTTGTTGGGCAAGTCTGTCACTTAACAGGATGCTTACTTGGTCCTCAGCCAGCAATTTATTTGCAGCGTGTTTGTGTGTGTGTTTACTTGGCATTACGATTTGGTATTCTTATAAACCGTCTGTAATCCCATTTGTCCACCATCAAAACTTTCTCCTTCTTTTTCCCCAAACCCGACAAACAAATTTCCATACATTTCAAGCCTAGTTGTACATCCGATTGTACCCGATTACAATGCTATTCATAGGCTGCTCCATGCTGTGCTAACACGGTAGCAAGGAGCGCTAGCCAGTGATCAGCTTGGTTGAGCGATGACCTAGCACCACTGCTGCACAGAAGGGGATTAGAGCGGCCGTCCTCGGGGACTCTAGGCCCCTCTGGCCCTCTGTGTCACCACCACTAGCAAGCCCGCGCCACTAGCATAGTTAGCCCTGGAGGATTAGGAACATGTCCTTTCAAAATAATGAGGGACGACAGTTGCTGACTATCATCCATCGTAAACGGTCAACAGTCAACAATCCATCCCTTGTGTTGGACCAGTATGTCAAGTGGCCGGGTTGGGTGCTCCATCTGCACTTCATCGGGATTGGGGATTACTGTTTTACTGATGGTAAAATGATGTTGGGATTGAGGATTACTGTTTTGGTGATGGTAAAATGATGTTTGGATTCTGGATTAGTGTTTTGGTGATGGTGAAATAATTTAGAAACTGGTGAACAAAAACCTATTGTGTCACTGTTTTTTTTTTAAACTTTATATTTGTGTTGAGGGCACACTATAAAGTGTGGGCAGTATTATTATTTTTATATATATCACCAAACAGGACAAATTTAGGCAAACACAGACACAGACAGTTTTCCCTCCAGGAAACATTCTATATTTTCAACATTTGCTTAACAACCAGACCTCATCACTGTGTGAGAATGAAATGGGCTAAATGAAAGGACTTTGTGATACCTTGTGGAATGCACAATGTCTCTCTCTGTAATCCCACCAAGCCTCCAGGTGAAACAGCATTTGTGAATAAGCCATGCCTTAAATAGCGCCACACTTCCTTGTGCTTCCACGCACATATCTTTTTCTGTTGCCCTGAACTCTCTTGCATAACAGGCCACAACCATAGAACAAAACCAAAGCCCTTCAGCAACCAAACCTGAAACACATTGACAACCATTCAGACATACCTAATAGACTAGTGGAACCAATTCAATTCCTTTTTTAGCTTGTTTGGTCTTTATTATCTTACAATTGCTACAATTTTTCTAGTTGGCCTCTTTCATCTGCTCATAGAGCCAATTTATGACACTAATTATATTTTAATATTACTTGTGTCTTTAATAGTTCATAAAAAATAAAGCTTTCATCATGAGTTATTTCTTATCAATCAAACGTCAAATTGATAGCATCAATACAATTCCCCTGCCATTATCTTTCTAGTTTGGCTCTCACATCTGCTAATATATCCTCAATAGATGAAGTAGGGATGAAGTAGCCAGAGTGATGGCTTTGTAGAATGGCTCCGTGCCGTTGGCTGCCTGGTTGCCCTTGTGTGCTGCTTGGCCTTGTAATCCACCTCACTTTGTACACTGATTACGGCACTATATTTTTGCCCGCTCATTTCCAGGCCAACACCAAGGAAACGTATAATGGAAACGGAAGGGTTACATTTGTGCAACATTACTGCCCGAGTCTCACTTTTGTGACGGCTTTAACCACCTGAACGTTTGGGATTCCAGAGAAATGCATTGGAGATGGGAACGCATTCTGGTGTGAACATCCGCTGCACTGTAGTACACTATATACTACATACTATACATTATGATTTAGTTACGCACGGGCACTTGGTGGCTTAGACCGGCAGATTTTAAATGAGCTTGCAAAAGCTGAGCATGTCGCCCGGTCCAATCTGGCCCGCCATGCGACTGAGACACATACACAAAAGATCCAATTTAAGACTGGTCGTAGCCTGCTGCCACCCTGTCAACTTTGGTCATGCAGCTTATACGACGCATGTTGGTGTATTTCTGCCGCACTGATCGGAGAAGCCGTGTTGTAGCAGAATGTGTGAAACAAAGAGAAAAGTGCACGAGAAAGGGGATCGATTCAGAATATTTATCCTGCACTCTGTGGGCCAAAAGGGTTTCTTTCGCCCCTTTATTTGGCCTATCCATGCAGAACGGGACGATGTCACCACACATCGCCCAAGTGACTTCGCCCTCAAAGCACACTGTTAAACCTCCATTGTTTTTGAGCTTCTGCTACTTCACTCCACCTTTGTTCCCAACGCCAACGTGTGTTTCACCTGCCCGGCGTCGATAAGTCTTCATTCTGTGCTCTGTTTGCTCCACAGTCCTTCTGTTAAGCCTCTAATTTATCCTAACCTTGAAATTCGAATAATTAGGGAAACAATTGATCAGTGTGTGGGTACAGCATTATTGGATAACTGTGTGTGTGTGTGTGTGTGTGTGTGTGTGTGTGTGTGTGTGTGTGTGTGTGTGTGTGTGTGTGTGTGTGTGTGTGTGTGTGTGTGTGTGTGTGTGTGTGTGTGTGTGTGTGTGTGTGCTTTCCCAGCAGAGTGAGCAGAGATGCGTGGATCCCATTGTGACGGAGCAGAGTGAGAGCAGTGCCAAGAAGTCTGAGGTGAGTGCTCTCTGCGAGTGATAGTTTGTGTGTGTGTGTGCACTCTGTGCTGGAGAAGCACTCCACATGCTTTATTCTATAGCCGGGCATTTTCAACATACTTGTTTCACTTCATGCTCTTGAATATGTATGGCCTCCTGGCTCCGACCAGTATATTGTTGTACAGACACACACAACCCCTCCTGCAGTGGTACAAACACTCCGCTCAAGGACAAAATAATTGCCCCATAATTTATATTCATAGTTCTGCAGAGCTGCGTAAAAGTAAAGGTAAATGAACATTCTGATCCTCCAATGAGTCATGAAACCATGGTCCCAACCGCTGACCGGTTCTTACGTCAGGGACTCAAAAGGTCAACCATGGGGGCTTAGGTCAGAGCAGGCTTTATGACGCCATGGTTGTCCAGCAGGTACACACACACACACACTCACACTCACACTCACCTGAGCCTCAGTTAACAGTCAGCCTTTGCTGGTGGGAGGGAGAGTTTGGATTTTGACCGCATTCTGTAACTACCGCTAAACCATTGGGAAGTGTACGATTAACCAATGAAAGCTGTCTTCAAGGCAACTCCTCATCGCCAGGGTTACCGTCCCTGCATCAACAAACAGGTACAGGACAGGGGGTTCACAGTGCCGTGTGTGTTTGTTTGTGTGAGAGAAGCTGGACAATGATTGGTGTGTGGTGCACATGATGAAGGTATTCATGCTTTCAAAGTGCCATTGTTCAACGGTCAAAAGGACTACAATGTATTTACTTCTAGTTTCACGTAGCGCATGTTAGTCGAATATATATAATTATTACTATGTTATAGTCAAATTAGGCATTCAGATAAATGTAAACTAATATGTGCAGAAGTGATTCATCTTTGCTTGCGGGCACAGTCTTTTTAATAGTAATTAAATTTCAGCCGGGGAAGCATTTTTGGCGAACGGCACAGACTCTGCCTCTCTAGGGAATTCAACTTAATCGGAGGAGGTCATATTTTACAAGATTTGTCGAATCCTCCTCGTATTTTTTGGGACCGCAACCCAATGTCGGCCCACCTCAACCAAACGAGTGGCCGGCCATGCCTGGAATATGTCAATAGTTTGACGTCTGTTACTTAAATATTTCTGCCTTTAACCCACCGGCTGGTCCTTCTTTGGCAGTGAGCTAAGGTGCCTCTTAACTAGGAGTCGAGATCAAGAAATTCAAAGACTTTCTATGCCACCCCCTCATACGTGTGATAGCTGCAGTGAGTGTGGAGTGAGTGTGGCAGATTCCATAGTCTATAAAGTAAAAAAAGTCCTCAAATATACTGAAAATACCTGCAGTTAAAAATAGAAAGTGCAAGAAACATGCAGGTCATGAATGTCAGCATTGACATTTGAATGCATAAATATGAAAAGTCGAGCCTTAAATTTACACATTGCATAAAAATGACCAAGCATTTAATTGCTGCTTCTCCAGTGGCATTGGTTGTTGTGTATATGTATGTATATATATATATATAACACTTATTTGTCATACTCATGACTTGTGTTGTCCTGCTGAGTGTGTGTGGGTGTGTGTGGCTGTGCTAGTTGTTTGTTGTTGCCTCTCGGCCACCAGCCGGTGAGGGTTTATGGGTGTGCCGAGCCAAGGTCATGGTGCTAGGAAAAAGTTTTGGCCGCTGTGTGTCTCCAGGCATCTAAACATAGGTCGGGTCACTAAGAAGTCGCTTACTGAAACGGTTGTTTTGACAAGGCTTCCAAACTTAGGCAATCAAACGCCATGCTTTGTCGTCGTAATCACGGTCTTGACTGTTTGTCTTCCTGGGGTCCACACATAACACATAAGACGGACAAACAACATGAACGTATATTTCATATGGTGGTCGAATTCAAAGACATTCAATGAAAATCCAATGACCGTGCTTTGGCATGTTTGTTTCCTAACAGATGGAGTGAAAGCCCAAATCAAACTCCGAACTCTGAGGCTGTCAGCCTCCCCTGGTTGATTATCATTATTTTTAAGGATTACACAGCGCTGTCTCAGTCAGTTTCTGGAACATTGTAATGCATACTTGGATTTGTAACCACAGTCTTGATTGCTCATTTTGACTGTTCTCTTGGGGTGCACAGTGTCGTGGCTATTTTGTTTTTGTTTGGTGCACTGTGCAGTATTGTTGTTTTTCTTACCTTTACATTGAGAAGAATGTAAGCAAGTATTTAAAGATAAAGTTAGTTTTTTTTAGATGCTGAACCTGAATCATGTACGCTGGTTCATGAATTGATGAACTGAAAAGCATACATGTCTGGGAGGACATGTACAAACTGCAGTATGCTGGCCACTATATGGTTATCACAGTGCTACAGTTTGTTAAATGTGGTATGTAATCCTGTTTTATTTTGAAAAGCGCTCACCCGTAACTAACTTTGACAGCTACATAAGCTGTAGTAGGAAAACATGTTGGCGGGACACTCTTTAGTTTCTTTAAGGCTTTCGATATTCTCTTGATTTGCTTGACTATATCAATCACCTTTCAGTTCGCTTAAAACATGGTCATAATTGATTTGCGCTAAGATTATGAATATATTTGAATGAAGTGGGCCTTTTCTCCCTCATTTAAATGTATGTGGGCGCACATACATACTTGCACCATACACCTAGCTCTATGTAACGCCTACTGTACACTGACATCAACGTCCGTGTCGTGTAACGTCGACCCAGTAGTAGTGTGCGATGCTACCTGCCAGCTGCTTACACTGAACTATGTATGAAGTTTTGAGAAGGCAGGCAAGCAGAGAGGTAACGTGGTAGCCGCCGCAATCTGAACACACTCGGCTGCCAGCCAGCCGTACCGGTGCGCTTTTCTTGCTCTGTCTCCCTCTCTCTCTCTCTCTCTCTCTCTCTCTCTCTCTCTCTCGATCTCGCTCACTCCCCCTCGCTCGTCCCTCGTTCTGCTGATGAGTCGCTCAGCTGGGGAGCAGGAGAGACGCGGAGAGTAGAGGCGAGAGCCTGGTGGGAGGACGGGAGGTGACGAGAGGAGCGATTCAGCTGAGGAATGCCCTCCCGGCTCGGACGCACGGAGAGACAGCTTTCGCCCAGGAGTACCTGCGCCAATTTTTTCGCCGCGGGTATTTTGGAGGCGGCTTCCGGCTGCGCGCTAGAGTCCCACACGCTGTAACGCGTGTCTGTGTTGCACTGTGCCTTCTCCTTCCCTCGCTGACGCGCCGTGCCCGCTCTTCGCGTTTGTGTGTGTATGTGTGTGTGCACAAGAGTGTGTGTGTGTGTGTGTGTGTGGATGTGAGTCTGTGTGTCAGCGCCTCCTCGCTACTCCTCCTCTGCCTTTACTTTGAGGGGGACCTCGTCTTAGTTTCTTTTTGCTCTGTATTTCACCAGCCACTGCTCGTTTCTTTTGCTCATTTCGTGCCCACATCTGGCTCCTGGGTTGGACAGTAATTTTGGATGCGGCTGCGGTGGCAGCGGTTATGAATCTAAGCATAGGTTGAGACCACCTCACTTTGCCTCCGATCAGCATGGATTGTCTTTGCATTGTCACCACCAAGGTAAGAGGCAAACGCAGGCGACCCGACATGCAGCTCGATTTAGAGGGAGGATGAAAGATAATGAAAGAAAGTGTGAGAGAGAAAGAATGGGAGAGCGTGAGGGCAAGAAAAAGAAGTGAGTAAGAGAGAGCGAGAGCAAGAGAGAGAGAGAGAGTAAGAGAGCAAGAGAGTGAGAGAAGAAGAAAGAGAGAGAGAGAGAGAGAGAGAGAGAGAGAGAGAGAGAGAGAGAGAGAGAGAGAGAGAGAGAGAGAGAGAGAGAGAGAGAGAGAGAGAGAGAGAGAGAGAGAGAGAGAGAGAGAGAGAGAGAGAGAGAGAGAGAGAGAGAGAGAGAGAGAGATGGAGAGAGAGATGGAGAGAGAGAGAGAGAGAGATGGAGACAGGTGGAATGAGGCATGTGGTGATGCTGAAGGACAGAAGCTCTGTTTTCATGTTATTTCTGGATGTGTGTGTGTGTGTGTGTGTGTGTGTGTGTGTGTGTGTGTGTGTGTGTGTGTGTGTGTGTGTGTGTGTGTGTGTGTGTGTGTGTGTGTGTGTGTGTGTGTGTGTGTGTGTGTGTGTTCTCTGCAATGTCTTTTGAAGAGAACAGTCTAATAAATTATTTCTAGGCTCATGTTTCCTCAGAATATTTAGTATTATGTTTTGTGTGTGTTTGTTGTTCATCAAAGCAGCCCCGTTAGCTGAAAAAAGCTGTAGTCACTCAGTCCTCCTGGGTTCCACAAATAACGCATAAACAAAATAAAACTTCAATTTAAGACGTGTGAAAAACAAAGTAAATGAATTAAATGACATTCAAAGGGGCTTCAATGAAAGTGCTTTGGCACCTTTCTGTCCTCCCAAGGAGTTAAAACCCAAACCCAAAACTCTAAAGCTGATGGAACCCCTTTGTTGTTCATCAGTCAGTGAGGAGGCGGAGGACTTTGAAGGAACATGGGAATGAATGGGGAAGATTTGTCAGCTGTGAACTCCATTCAAGAATTCGTGTTACGTCGTACACGTCCTCATCTGGAGCGTTGGACTCAGAGTTGTTCTGGATCGGCCATATGTGGCTTCCCGTAATTGTGTTCAATAAATGTTGTGCTTTGAGATGGTGCTCTAGGTGGCCCCTGGTTTATCCTGATTCTGCACTTCTTTTTTACCTCAGAAAATAAAATCGCATTTCGCTAAGCTAACCTGCAGCGTTGTATTTGTCATTTCCCCACTCAACCCCACTCACCTCTATGGGTGTTTTTTTGCGCTGCTTTCCTTATCTCCTTTCATTCCCTCTGAATGGTTTACTGCAGCGCTCTTCCATCCAGGCTAAATTAATGATCACTGTGTCCTCCAAGTCACGGGGCTGTCCTCTAATCGGCAGCCCCCGCTCCCCGCCCGACCCGACCACGTACCGAGGACACATAGGTTAGACCGTTAGTGCCGTCTACATCTCCCCTGCTGTCCTGCCCGCCGCGGCCCCCCCGGAGTGAGCACACCCTGAAGCACTCCCGATCGCTTGTGCGGAAAATGTGCATTGAGTGCAGCCTAAGTTTAGGACCAGGGCCATTCTCAAGATAAATGCATCTGAGCTGCCCACCTTGGCTGGAATATGGAGAGAGATTAATTTAGTCTCACAAATCAAACTTTAGATTAGTAGTCTAAAGTCTCATTGCAGACGAGCTCAAGTCTGGGTGACCTGGCTTGTCACTTTCGGGGCATATATACTCCGACCAATCATGTTGCTGAAGGTGGGGGATCTGTAAATCACCAAACACATTATACTCTATAGTCAATAGTATAATGTTAACGCCTGTCCCTGTAAGGTGAGCAGCGCTGAGGTCCTGAATGGAAATCTCATGGCGGGGATCTCTTTGACGTCACTTCCTGTAACAGTGTTTGGTCATCCTGTCCGAAATGAGCAGAGGAAATGCAGAAGCGAGGCTCAGCATTGAGGACTTTACTCTGGCCTCGCTTCCGCCGACACTCTGTTAGTGTTCCGTGCCCACCTCCTGAGAATGAGTGTGTGCAGCTTAATGATATGCGGTTTACATGCCACGGCCCTGTTACGTAATGCTTAGGGAGCACAAGGAGTACCGAGCCATTAGAGAGCGAGAGAGAGAGAGGGGGAGAGAGGGAGACACGGATAGGGAGAGAGAGGGAGAGAGGGAGAGGTAGAGAGAGACAATGATATATTTTTTATTTCTGACACATTTGCTATGGATGACGTCTTTCCAATTATATTCTGAAAATATGTCAGAAAGCTTCTTTTGCGTTCATTCAATCTCTCCGTTTCCACAGCTCTACATCTCTTTTTTCCCCTCTGTCTTTTTTGTCCTTCACGCTCACAATATCTCCCTTCCCGATGTGTGGTATACTTAACACCGTGGAGATATATTACAGTATGTTGCCATGTGAATAGTTGAAGTGAGTTTGCCGATTGACTCGAGAAGTGTTTGCTGCAGTACTCGCTGTCGGTAACTTGCCTAAATATCCACGTTATCACATGCTTCCATATTGACCTCCTCACACATATTAGGTGCAACTTGTATGTTGTATGTTGGTCAGTCTGGGGTCGGGCTGTGTCAACGTCCAGGGATTGCTTTTGAAGTTTGTAAGCATATCTGAACTTCAAACGGAGCGATGACTTATTATTAAAGACATTGCAATACTTACCTTATTCAACCCCCCTAATCCCCTATTCTGCCTATTCAAATTAAAAGGCTGGGGATCCACATTGGGTGGCCTCAATTATTTCCCCTAATTTCTTGCAAGTTGGTAGAAATCGATTGCATCGCTTGAATGAAAAACCTTAGCATGAAGTCTATAAAGTGATATATTGGAGCAGAATTGTATGTGTATCTATCTATCTCTATATATAGAGATAGATATATATGACATTAATCCTGTTTTACTTGGGTCGTCATGTATACACCGGAATACCCAACTTAATGTTGGGTATTAAGCTGAACTCAATAATACACGATTGTCTTGGCTTGACGTTACGGGGCGGGTTGCTGAGGCAGGAACCTAGACTCGAGCCAGAGTGATCCAACTCTCCTCCTTCTGCCCACTACAGGGCAGCATGCTGCGTACGTTTGTGATGCCATGTGTGTTGCCTGGAAACTGTATTAGTCCTGCTTGTGTGTATGGGTGAGGGGGGGGGGGGGGGGGGGTGATCATGTGTCTGGACAACACTGCTTTAAGGACGCTAGGCCTGCAGACCATCATGAACTCTTCCAGGGGTTGGTAGGCTACAGGGGGTCGTCTGACGGACTCAAGGTGACGTGCGGTGCTGCTCTGTCACTCGGAGTAGCCAGCAACTTCATTGGAAATAATGGTTTGACGTTTTGTGATAGGGGGTGGTGGACCGGTGGATAATATACACACCCACATGACCTCAGGGTCTCATCATACAAATATTTGTAGAGCAAAACTTGAACATAAGTTTTGGAGCATTTAGTATTGGTTATGGCATGAGCGGAGGGAGAGCAGCGATAAATGAGCTGTTGGTATGACTATTATTTGAGAATGATTGGTGAGAAATGGCCTGGCCATCTGTCAGCTATTAATGAGTGAAATGCACTCTTGAATTAAATGCTTCCAGTTGATTGCGCCTGCCTCATTTTGAGCCAATTGTGATTTGGACCGCCCCGGCTCATTTCTGACCAATCATGTAAGATCAGCCTTTATTTGTTCCAACAATTCATCTTATCTGTCAATCAGAGGTGCAGGAAATGCAACACTTCTCATTGGCGGAGGAACGTAGGGAGGTTAGGTAGCAAGCAGAACAGGAGGGGCCATTTTCTTTTGTCTGTTTTAGTTTCAAAATTGGCTCTCTTCCTCTCTTTTCAGCTCTATTTAGAACTCTTAAAATGTACCTAGTGCATCTTTTGAAACTGTGATTTATTGTATGTAGAAAGGGATATCTGTAAGGTTAAAAAGCGTTTTTTGGGGGTAACAGCGATTTCTTCTTTCAACCGCTGATGGTTAAAGGCAATGTTTATGTTTATCTGGGGGACGTCTCGTCCACTAGTCACTGCTGACGTCATCCCGCATCAAAAACCACAGAGGGAGAAGCTCTTTGAAACAACCCCCCCCCAAAAAAGCTGCATAACAAAGACCTTGTTATGACAAGATATCAAGTGTCGACAATCGGTTTATTATAATAATTAAAACGGATTGTGCTGTGAAGACCGTCTAGTGACTCCAGTGCAAACAACACGATCGTAGACGTGTCTGTCCCATATAGGCAATACAGTGTTCTCATGATATTAGTGGGGTTTTGATGAACCCTTTGACGGGTTCATTTATTCGATCTCTGCAGTTACGAACATGATTCATTCATAATGGTACCGCTCTAAATGTAATACTGGCACATGATTGACAGTAACATAGACGAATGGGACCCTCAATGTAAATGGGAGTACCCAGATTTCATGCGGTCGGTTACAAAGGAGCAGTGTTAAGAAAGCTGGTGAGCAGCCGACCGCCGAGTCCCTTTTCGTTCTTTGTTTTATTTTTTCTCCCGCCAACTCCTCCACACCCACCCTCTGCATCCTTCCCTATCCCCTCTCCGTCGCCTCCTCTTCTCACACGGGTGTATACGTTCCAACGAGCCCACCCCCGACTCGTCAACCCCTCCGCCCCTCCGATATCCCCCCACCTCCTCAGCTCCTCCTCGCTCTTAGGGGAAATAAAGAGTTACGGGATGGTGGAGGAGGAGGAGGAGGAGGAGGAGGAGGAGGTGGAGGAGGAGAGATCCTTCTCCCTTCTTTAATTCCGTTAAGCGCTGAATCGATGGACAGTTACCACGGTAACAGGGAGGCTGGCACCAAAAATATATTCTATACAGCATCTTTGATACCTCCCACTACATTCAGCCTGGCTGGCTGGCGCATCTGCCCACATACAACCACGCTGCCTATGCGTTTGCCTCCCCAAGGCTGCCGGCTCCCTCCGGTGACACACGGGGATGAAGCGCGGGGCCCACTCTCACGCGGGCGGCTCTTGTCTTCAGTGAGGCGGCAGGCACCTGCCCCTGCCCCCCCCCCCCCTCCTTTCACGGGGGCCGCGGCGCATAAGCGGCTGGGGTCTCGGGTTGAATAAACAGCCGATAAGCTCTTTTGATTCATTGACGCGGTTTCTGATGTCGTTCCACGTCAGGAGTGGACGTCGTGGGCGCCGTGATTCAGAGGCGGTGCGATGACCTCATTTAGATTTGATTGACTTGTCATCCCTGCGAGAGTTTTGATTCGCCGATACGATTCAGATTTGAGAGCGGGAGGTGATTCGGATTGTATTTAACGACGTGGTGATTCGATGACATCATACGGATTTGATTCAATGAAATTATTCAGATTTTATTCAATGACACGAATACGATTTTATTCAACCACAATCCTTCCGATTAAATTTGACGAAATGATTCTGATTTAATTCCACGGCATGGGGATGGACGGGAGAAAGACGCTGGTGTCTCATGCAGCTATTTTCAGGCAGCCTGTGAGAGCTGTGCGTGCTCTATCTTTAACGGGCCAAAATGTACCATTCCCTATTTCCCATTGCCAAACATTTGCAAATATGTTGGTTGACTTCCTGATCTCGTCCTTCATTTGTATTGTTGAGTTAATGGCTGCTCTGCGCTGAAAATAGTTTCAACCAAGTTAGAGCCAGCAATCGTGGCACATTAAGACTTCAGGCAGAGTCCTGTGGAGTGACACTGTGAAATACAGCTTGTTATGTAATGCCGCATGTGAGAAGATTTCCTCCTAGGTGGGGTGTAACATGCTGAAAACTAAGACACCCAGTGTGTCCCACAAATTAGAGGGCCTAAAAACCACAACAAATGATTCTTGGACACACAATCACATCTCTCTCTCCTTTCTCTTTCGTCTCTCTCTCTCTCTCTCTCTCTCTCTCTCTCTCTCTCTCTCTCTCTCTCTCTCTCTCTCTCTCTCTCTCTCTCTCTCTCTCTCTCTCTCTCTCTCTCTCTCTCTCTACCAACTATCTCTTTCCTCTCTCTCTCTCCCCGCCATCTCTCTCTTTCCTATCTTCTTTCTCATCTCTCTCTCTCTCTCTCTCTCCCCCCCCCCCTTTCTCTCTCTCTCTCCCTCTCTCTCTCTCTATCCCTCTTTCTCTCCCCCCTCTCTGTCTCTCGGCAGCTGAGTTCCACGCCTCTGAGCTGGAGCTTTGCATCAAGTGATGTGATTTACAAAAATAAATAAGAAGAAGTAGAAGAAGGAGGCTGGGGGGAGGGTGGAGTGGATGATGATGCCATGCTAGAGTAGGAGTAGCTCATGCTTAGGGATGCTACCGCTGCTTTGTCGGTCTCTCGTGATGCCGCGGCGATGCTCTAGGCTTATCACGCCACCGTCTTAGGACGAAGCGAGTGACCACCAATGCCCCTCCAGACACTTCATGTCGCTCCAACGCTGCCATGTTTTTTGTATGCTATTGTTCCCTGCGATCACACCGGACGGTAAGGGATTTCTTGTGTGTGCGTGTGCGTGTGCGTGCGTGCGCGTACTGATTCAATAGAGTTTAATTTGGCATAATTTGTTCTGTGGCTTTATTTGGACAACTTTGTTTTTCAAGTTGTGTAACAAGTATAGTGTCGAAGGCTTTTGTTAGGTTTCAGGCTGAAGATCACTTTCTCTGTTGTCTACTACTAAGAAGTTATTACGAATGTGTATTTTGTTTTCAAATTTTGTTTTTCAATTTTGTTTTTGGTTGGTCTAACGTCAAGGGACCATCCTGATTTCATAAGTTCAGGTCACAATTCAGTTTCTTGCTGAAGATCAATCTGGCCTCGCTCCCAATGAGACAAAGTTTTTAAAACCCAGAAGGATGGATGGAGCAATCATCGCTAGGGGTTGGGGTAGTTTAGGTAGGAGTCAGCCAGGGTAGTTTTAGTTCATAACGACTCGGGCTACAATCTATTTCTGGTGATGGGTGCAACCTATTTTAAAATAACTGAAAGCTGGTTACAAGTGGAGCGAGGCAAGGCTGATCTTCAGGTCGAAAATGAAATGTGATCTAGCAAGTTCAGGATGGTTTCACAGGGCTATGGTGTATCGTCTTAAATTTGCAACCTGGTCTTTGGCCAGTCATTGGACTTGATGCAAACTGCTTCATTGATAAGCTGTAAATAGCAAGGGTGTGGGACGAAGCTGTTGGTGGAATGTGAAATTGTATGCAGAGATTTACAAAACATATCAGATGAAACATGGCGTTTTTGGGCTTTGTGAAATATATGATGAGTGAATGAATGATGAAGCTAGCGTTTGATAGTTTGTAAGGTTATACGGATAACCGTGGCAGGCAAAGGAATGGTTGACAAGCATCTTCCTTAGAAAATGGCACCCCAAACAAGTATTGTTCTCAACAACAACATGACACATCATTTACATGCAAATTTCAGAAGCAAATCCCATTTTAAAGACGGGCTTTTAAATTGATGATATCTTTTCTGCTCTCATCCTTTGGTAGGCTATGCTTTTAATGTGTTTCTTGTATTTTTTTGTTTTATGGATACCGGGCTGCTTATGCTAGCTTATGCTACTACTGAGAACTGTCATCTGTGTTGACCACAATGAATGTTTTGAAAAGGTTATCAATAAACAAAGGTGTACTTCATCCAGTCTTGGAGTTAGCATGAAGCTAGCTGGTAGTTGCAGTAATATGGACAGGCATAAGGAGCAGAAAGTCAGACTTTCTAAGAAATAATTTGGAGTGAGTTCCGGGTAAGGAACAGGGAGAGTTCAGCCTGGAGGCTCAGCAGGGATCTTAGGTGTTGGCCAGCACATAGAGGCCCCAGAGTCCCAGTCAGGGACATTGAGGAAGAGCCTCTGGCCAGGAGCCAGCAGCAAGCCCACCAGTTCACAATTAGTGGGAATTAACTAAAATGTATGCATACAAGTCCACTTTGCGGCATCTGTGATGGCATGTTTTGTGTGCCCTTCTCTTCAGAATAGATAAACTCCTACCATGTTCTCATCTACTTGCTTAGTCACAGATGGCCCCTTTGAGTCCTGGCTGCATGAGTCAGTTTTTTTTCCCCCCGTGTTTTGCTTTTAATATCTGATTGAATCCGTCATGCAGAATTCGCCTGATATCCTGAATTTCCATTTTTGTTTCTCTAAATAATTCAGACTTAACCATTTTTGAGACTGCCCAGGGTTGCTTCCACCTAAACCAATCACTAAGCCAGTAGATAACGAATCCAAACAGTGGCATTGCACTGTGTTGTTGATTTCGTTCGCGCCAATACTTCTGAAAGACTTTTCAAAGCAGCTTCAATAGCTGAATCTATAGACTTTCGAGAGATTTGAAGGCCGCTGTTGGGGGAGCCGTGCTTGTTTTTCGGTTGCTCACAGTGGACACTCACTCCGTCAGCAGTGTCTTTTTTGCTAACTATTCGCTGATTGGCTATTCAATTTCACTCAGCTGAGCCGAATGACCCTCAAGCAAAACACACCAGACCCTGAAGCCGGCCTCACACCGGCGCCGACGCGCTGTGGTGCGCATTTCACGCTTGTCAATTGTCTCCCCTGCTACCAATAGGAAGCGGCGCGCTGCAGCACTGTTGTGATATGTTTTGAAAGAATCAGATCAACAAACTTAGTCGGTATAGGCTACCATAACGTTCTACCAGTTGTTTTATGACCACATATATGGCCCTGATGCCCATGATTCTGTTTGTGATAGTCACATTAATTCATACTTTATGTACTGTCGGGCACATTGGGTGTCAAGCAACGAAGTTGCGAGACAGCCTATTGTTATTGTATGAATTCCTATTATTGGGTGTCAACTGCAGCAAAGCTGCGAGACAACCTATTGTTTTTGAATATTTTCCTATTATTATTATTCTGTCATGGGAGTCTATGGCAGCCCATAGAACGCCTTGGTGAAAAGTTGTGAAATTTGGCACACTGGTTCAGGACCGCCCCATTAGCCCAACAAGCCAATTTCTGGTCGCTAGCCCAACAGACCTAGCGCCACCAACAGGTCAAAGTTGCACATGCATTCATGTTTATAACTTTCGACCAATTCATCCAATATTCACAAACCAGGTCTCATTGGATTCCTTGAACCAAGCCGAGTTCAACGCACCCTATGACGTCATTTTGCAACATGATGGATTTTCCGCCATCTTGGTTTATGTCCAAAACCTTCAAAATACTACTCCTATCACACATTTTGTCCAATCATCTCGATTCTCTTGACACGCATGATCTTCAGGCCATGCTTGATATAAAAATATTAAATATCTTTCAAATTCAAAACCGTTTGGCCGCTACAGCCAATCAAATTTGGCGGCAAAGCCGCCAAACAGGAAATAAGCAGATTTCTCATCAGCCCTTTGACATATCATAACCAAACTTGGTACATAGACCCATGACATCATCATGGGGATAATTTGACCTCTAGGGGGCGCTATAATTAACAAAGACATGTTTTAACTCTCTCGTCACGTGAGTATATTTCACACTTATTTTCAATGACTGGTGATACTGTCAGACCGCCCCATATAGCTAATAAAATATTTCCCATGGCAACCTCAGAAATTGGCCGCCATGTTCAAAGTTGTCACAATCAATATTACATATCCAAAGGCCACGAATAATGTCCAATCATCATGAAACTTGCCATATATGATCTTCAGACCAAGCTGAACAAATGTGAAAACAGCTTTTTCTAATTCAAAACCGTTTGGCCGTGACAGCCAATCAAACTTAATGGCAAAGCCGCCAAAAAGCAACTAAGCCTGTTCTCAGCATCTCTTTAACATATCATAGCCAAACTTGAGAATCGACTCATGACATCATTCTGGGGACATCCAAACAATTTGGTGACCTTCGATCTCATGGGGACGTCAAACAGGAAGTTAGCTCATTTCTCTGCAAGGCCTTCATGCATCCAACCAAACTTGGCTCATAGTCTTATGAGCGGGTGCTTGTTTACATTGTGTCTCTGTTGGGGATATTGTTCTGAATAGGGATATTGTCGACCGAGACGGTCGTCATGTAGCCACCCAGCCGATTACGTCCGTCTGGCAGAATTAGGTTACCGATTACCGAGACGGTCGTCATGCGCCCTTACCACTATGTAGGGTCATTTTTCCATTTTGTCTACCTACATTTACGCGTACTCGCATAATGCTGTACTTCATCCCACCTACCGTCATTATTACCGATTACCGAGACGGCCATAATGTAGCCACCTAGCCGATTACCTCCGAAAAAAGTGCTTTTTCAGGGGCGTCGACGCTTGGGATTAGGACAGTGGCGTGAAGGATAGTGGGGCGCCGTGCCACCGCCGGTGTGGGCTAGTACGTCCGAAATAATGGGGCAGTTTTTTCGCCACTTCGGCGCCGGTGTGTGTTGGGCTGGAGCCCCAGTACTTTTGTTTAAAATGGGCGGAGATTCAGGGGCTGGTATCAGGCCATGGACCTATTAAAGAAAGGACAGTGGACTAAAACATGGCCGCCCATTCATTCCTATGAAATCTGCTCAATGGAGCAGAGGAACATCAAGGAGAGATTTGCTTCCGCATCATGGGCGCCTAGCCACTCCCACGTGCAGGTCGTGCCGGATGCAGAAATATTCTCTAGCATTGTTAGCATTGTAGCATCATCAGCGAGAGGTCTGAGCGAGCACAGTCGCATTGTTTACCGACCATGGAAGTATAAACAACATTGTTTCCCTACGATTCCTTTCAGCTGCCCACTCCTCCTTCTCCTGCAAAAAATACATAAATAAAATAAAACGCTTGAGGTGGTATTTTGAAAAGAGAAATCTTACATTTTATTAGTACATGGTATAAAGATAATTATGAGCCTTTGATTGATATATCAGAATTTTTTTCCGAGGATACATTAATGTTCCCCACTTCTGGGACTCCATGAATCGAGGGACCCGTCCACAGACCGCTAAAACAGCTGCAATACCAGGCTTGGCCGCTGAGCACTGGTGGATTGCGGATGTATGCACTGCTCCTGGGGGCCTGTATCAGGCAAGTGTAGAGTCAATTACAATTACAATTAGGGCATTTAGCAGACGCTTTTATCCAAAGCGACTTACATCGGATAATACACACATTGACAAACCGACGGCAGAGTCAACCATGCAAGGCGACAGCCAGCTCGACAGGAGCAGTTAGGGTTAAGTCTTAAATCTTGCTCAGGGTCACATCAACACTCAGCTAGGAGGAGCCGGGGATCGAACTAGCAACCTTTCGGTTACAAGACAACTGCTCTACCTCCTGAGCTAAGCCGACCCCAGAGCGTCGGCTCCACTGTATTATTATTGGCAAAACGATGGATGGGCCTGTGTACCGCTGTGGAGAGTCAAAATACAACCTTGTTCAGATCCTCACTAAGGGCTGTAGTCAGTTCAACATGCGATGGATGGGCTTCTTCTCCTTCAGTCAGTACTATGATTCAGGGAAGGTTTGACCTACAGTAGCAGGGTCAGACATCCTCAAAGGCAGCTGATGCTTTGATGTGTTGGATCAATGAACCATCGCACCTTTCCAAAACTTTCCTGCTTCCTGCTGGGTCCACTTACAGGGCTCCGCTTCCCGTCGTTCACTCCTAACCACCTCCACCTTCACCACCACCACCACCACCACTGCTTCTTGATCAATTATTGATTGATCTGAATGCACTGTTTTTGCAGTTCCTTTCCCTGCATTCTGCATGAATTTGTGATGGATGTTGGAGAATATTGATGATGCCCGAGTGGTATGGGGTTCATACAGACAGGAAGACATGGCTTATGGATTTGAAGACTTCTG
>NC_044054.1:21493300-21678300 GCF_902167405.1 Gadus morhua | reverse complement strand
GAAAATGAATGTGTGCGGTGAACCGGCGGTGAATTTAATATAAAAGTAACGCTTATTACAAGGACTTCAACCTTTCAGATTGTTTCTTGGATTGGTTATTATTCATTAGGCGTGGTTGACTTTTGAAGCCACTCACTGAATATCTGAGCATATATACTTCCCTGTTATGCCCGGTCAACAAAATAAGGAGATGAGGTCAAGTTCAATGTCGGATAATAGTCACTTGACATGCAAAGCAGTCTCTGGGCCGGGTCATGGGTTGACAGAACACCCTGGTCTATACTTTACATGCACAGTGTGTGAGGGAGCATATGGTATATTAGTGACAAAAGACAACACAATCCTGTACAGGCTTTAAGGTAAAATTCAGGAGCTATTATTTGAGTGTAATTTGATAGAAATGCCATAGCCATCTGTTGGCTATTAATGGGTGTAATGCACTGTGAGACTATCTGTTTCCAGTTGACTGCGCTTGCCCTTGTATGAGCCAATTTAGATTTTAGACAGCTCCGGGCTTATGTCTGACCGGAGTCCTGTCAATCACAGGTGCATGAAATGCAACAGTTCACAGTGGCGGATAATTGAAACATAAGAAGGGAGGGAGCAGAGAGGGATGATAGGTTTTTCAGAGAGTTTACTTTCAAACTCTTGCTATTTTCTGCTCTCTGTCCTTATGACTCCCAAATCGTGGTCAGAGCAGATTTAAGCCAAGTATTGACACAAACACATCTAAAATAGACAAAGTACTTGATTGGACCCTCCAGAGTTCTCACATTCAGACGAGGGACGCCAGATTTAGCACTGTATCCGGCCCGCTTGCCCTCACTGTTCATGGCACGCCGGTCCGAGCCGTCGGACATAATGGAGCATCATGTACCAGAACGATCAGCACTTCCTATACGGGGAGAAAAAACGCCCCTCTCCAGCGTTATACTAAACGTTGCACAATAAACAACAACATCAACGGCATTTATTTGGCAGGCGGGCCTGACGTCTGTCCGGGTGTTCCTCTGTGTGATCCACGCTGGTTGTCCAGTTGGCAAGTCCCCTGGCTCTGCTGATGCCATTAGGTGTACGTTTGCAGAGGATTAGTGTGTGTGTGGGGTCGGGGACCTGGGTCAAATGCAGGTTTGTTTACCAACAAAGGTAATCACAAGCAGAAGGCTCTCTCTCACTCTTGCTGTTTCTGTCGCTCTTTCTCTCTCTCGCGCTCTTTCTCTTTCCAAATATCTGTGTGTGTTTCTTTCTTGCTTGTTGCCTGAGCATGCAGGCATTAGGGACGGAAATGATGTGTATCAACATGTTACGTTACACATTATTTATTTTTTATTTTCACAATATAGCAACCTTTCACTATTATTTAGCTAGCTAGCTGCCGTGTGTTGAATTAGCAACAGTGAAGTCAATTACAGGTCGTTAAAAAGCAGGTAGTGTAATGGATAGCCCGCCGCATACAACCGGTTGAGGGTCAGAAGAGGGATGTGGACAACCAGGGAACATATAGCTGACCACACACTCAACCGCCGTCCTGTTGATACGATCGGAGTGTGTGCGCTACCTTTGGTTATCCTGTATCTTCTCGGTGTTCAGAACCACGTTGTGGTCAGCGCACCACGCTGCTTGTGGCTTGACCTTCTGGTCCTTCCTGGAGGCAGACTCATTGTTGTCGCTGACGAGGCCAACCACCAATGCACTACCTCCAGCAAAATGGTTTTAGAACCATGTACAGGTGTGCAGTTGTAGGTGAAGAGGGAGAAGAGGAGAGGACTCAGCACAGCCCTGTGGGACGCTTGTGTTCAGGGAAGAGAGTTGCGGAGGTATGGTTGTCTAACCTAACCAACTGTGGGGTCTGTTGGCTTGGAAATCCGTTATCCAGTTGCATGACACCTTGGCGAAGCATGTTGGGCAGAACCGCGTGGTGCGCCTGTGAAGTGGGGCGGTGTCTGCAACGGGGTAAACAAATGTGATTCATGAAAGAAGAAAATGTATTCAAGCGGATGTCAAGCTCTTAACTTTGCTTTGCTACTTGGTGAGGATGGGTGAAAAGCCCATAAAAAGCGAGTTTTGGATTTACGAAAAAAAAAAGAAAGTAAACCGAAGGGTGAACGAGTTCTGTCTGGATGAAAACTGGCAACACAACTGGAAAGATTTGGTATAGTAGTGAAACCTGCCTCCTGCTTGATTTGATTGGCTGCCTTAGCCAAGGGAAGAGCGATGAGAGTAGGCGTCTTGTTCTTTAAAGGTTGATACTGCTAAAAAAAAACGCTACAAAAGCGCGACGTGAGTCACAAGAGAGGAGCGCACGGCAGGTGCGCTGCACAAAAAGGGAAACAAATGTTCAGCAGCTTGAGACGCGTTTCTAGCGACGCGCCTCTGTGTGATCAGCCCCCGTAGACAGGTGTTGAGGTGAGCCACTCCCACCATCCCGTCAGTAAGGCGTGCTGCAGTCGACTGCTTTGGCAGCGGCCCCACAGAGTTGGTTTTAGAGCACATGGGGACTGCTGCTTGGGCCAGTGACGGGTTGAGGACGGTCAGTCCAGACCTCGGTCAGCACACGTCCAGGGGAGGAGCTCCTGGACGTGCGTTAATCCCGTTCAGCATGGCACATGCCTCGCTGGAGGAGCGTGCGGGGGACTGGGGGGGTCCGCGGAGATGGGATGGCGGCCCCCTGGTCGTCCCGGTCAAAGCGGGCACAAGAGCCGTTAAGCTCATCAGGGAAGGAAGCGTCGTGGGTTTGGGGGGGGGGGGGGGTGCGTGGGGTTGCGTTGGGGGGTTTGTTATCCCTGAGGGACTCCGTACCGTGCCCCATGCAGCAGGGGTCGCCGCTTTTCTTGAAGCGCTCCTCGATCCTGAGCTCTTCATCCATTGCTTCTGATTGGAGGATGCAGTTTTCCGTTGAAACACGGTTCATACTGCTGATGCTGGTGGGGATCCAAGGCCACAACAAAGGAGGCATATGAATCAATGTGCTAGTGGGAGTCCAGGTTGGCAAATGCACTCGCAGTTCGTATGTGTCTTCATGTACACTAATACATCCATCATATACTGTGTATATATATATATATATATATATATATATATATATATATATATATATATTAGAGCTGTCAGTTAAACGCGTTATTAACGGCATTAACGCAAACCAAATTTAATGGCGTTAAATTTTTTATCGCGCGATTAACGCAATTATTTTATTTAAAAAAAAATAATAATAATAATAATAATATTTTCTTTGGCTCAAAACAAAGAAGCAGTAGCCTGACTGCTATGTTCAAATGACATTTGTTCAAAGCAGTCGTTTAATTGCACTATAGGCTCTTTTTTTGTATCGTCCTGTTTTGATCAGTATATGCCAATGTTGTTATCAATAAAAAATCATTTGCACAAGGCAAGCCAATGCAATTCACCATGTTGATAATAGAATTAAAATGAGAACAATTATGGGACAAAAAAATCAAGGGATATTTAGCATAGAAAAATAATTTGCGATTAATTGCGATTAATCGTGAGTTAACTATGACATTAATGCGATTAATCATGATTAAATATTTTAATCGCTTGACAGCTCTAATATATATATATATATATATATATATATATATATATATATATATATATGTGTGTCAACTAGTATGTTACCCAGTTTATGAGCCAAGAGCGATACATCATATCCAAGGCCTGGTGGCCGTGGCAACATATATGGGTGCTGTAGCCTTGCAGCAGAGTTATAGTAAGGCGTCGTTTGAGTTTGCGGCAACAGGAAACATTTGGGAGGAAAAAGTGTGAAAAAAAGCAAAGTTTCTATAATTGATGGCTGACACACTCTCCCATAGCTGCCCTCTATCACAACACAGACTCACCATGCTAGTCCTCCTCCATGCTACTAAACCCACTCTTCTCCAAGGTATAGTCTTCAAACCATGCGATTGGTGGAAACAAAGCGTGTTGGTTCCCTCTTGAGCATCAGACCTGCAGCCTGTTTGTGATCCCATTAGGCTGTATCGCTTACCTTTTCATCACACACCCCATTGCGCTATGATTAAGGTCTCAAGGAAACAAAACATAAATCATGGGGGTGTGCTTGTGCGGGACTGTGTGTATGTTTGTATGTATGTATATATTCGTCCGTGCTTCTGCTCCGGACATATTTGCGACTGCATAATGAGAGCTTAATGGGAACAGCGGCGAGGGGGAGGTGTCGTGTGTGCAGCCTCCATCCATCAGCCACAGCATGGCTACCCACTTCCTAACACTTCCTGATTACGTAATCATGTGACACGCTGCATATGTGTCAGGCAGAGGCAGGGATGCCCATACTGCTGACGATGGGTTCCAGCAGAGTTCCAACACTTGGAGGCTTTCATGCACTTCCTGGTGCTGACATGCACAAGCCGGCTGCTGTTAATGGTGTGGTTGGTGCGATTCCAGAGCGAGAGAGGGAGTAGAAAAGACCAGGAGGCAGAATGATTTTATAACTAGACAAACCCAAAAAGGCTCTCCTCCTGTCCCCCCCGTCCTTCCATGTTTCGCCGGCATTGAGAAGTGTTCCATTTCAAGCATCTGTGATTGACAGGCAAGATGGGTTCCCTGACGAAGGTGATGCTCATGATTGGTCAGAAAAGAGCCCGGAGCGATCTAAGTTCGAAATTGGCCAAAACTGAGGCGGAGGCAGCCACAGGGAACTCAAAGCATTACTTTTCACATATTTTATTTACCAGTAGCTGTAAGGTCATTTATGACGAATAACACTTGAATTCTAGCTCTTAAATCTTACCTTCAACTCTTAAATTTTTTTCTCAATGAGGCGCCCTTTTTTTGATCTTCTTTGTGAATAAATGTTAATGTTGTGTTGAACTCTCTGGCGCTTTATGAACGAGTCTAAACCGATGCATAACGCAGTCACGTAACTCGACTAAACACGTAGCGGGGTCTGGCTTCTTAGTGTGCCTGCTTGGACCTTGCTTCGTTTAATATGCATTGAAAACGAAGGCAATCTTCATTGCTCGCAAAATGAAATGGTTCTCTTGTATATGCTTCTAACATTGTGTGTGTGTGTGTGTGTGTGTGTGTGTGTGTGTGTGTGTGTGTGTGTGTGTGTGTGTGTGTGTGTGTGTGTGTGTGTGTGTGTGTGTGTGTGTGTGTGTGTGTGTGAATGTTGGCGGGATGCTGGATGCAGTGTGTATTTTGTGATGAACACATAATTGAATGTAGTGTTGGATATTAATTAACTAATCCTCCGCAGACCTAGGTCACTCATTATGAAGCAGAGAGTAATTTACATTTTAGTTACTGCTCTGACACTTCCTCTGGCCCCACTGGCGCTTATGCTATAGCAGCACATATACACATGCTTTAGTACAGCGCCATCTAGTGGCCTTCTTTAAGTTATACACTGTAGAATGAATGCAATGCTCACAGGGTTTTGAGTATGCTTTTTTAACGTTACCAAAGACATTTAAAAAACACGCTTTCCATTTTCAAGAAATGCATACATTTTTTTTTTTTTACAATTCAAGCCTTTACATTTTTACATTTTACAATTAGGGCATTTAGCAGAGCCTTGACTCCACACGCACACGCACGCACGCACACACACACACACACACACACACACACACACACACACACACACACACACACACACACACACACACACACACACACACACACACACACACACACACACAGCATTAGGCATGAACTGTGCAGGCAATGGGGGGAGGTTAAGGTGACACGGTCGACTGTCCTGACTCCCCCAGGTGAAGTCGTGCTAGGTTCCCCAGGCAGGCTATTGGCCTACTGTGATTTACTCATTTTCACCTCGATTGCGTAAATCAGCACTTTGGTTGCAACTCCCATTACTAAACAGGGTACCCCTGCTGGGCTCACAGATGGGGGGCTGTATGGATGCCAGGAGGAGGCAAATGCTGGATGGGGGTATTGCACAGTGGCTCTAAATTTGGGCTCCAAATTTAGGCCACAGTGAGTTCACCCCAGAGTTAGCTGCTTTTCTTGTGTAGTTCCTGGTGTGTTATGAAGGCTGCTATCAGATGGGGCTAGCAGTCACATCCAGAGTCACTTCCTGTTCACATTGGAGCCACATACCCCATGGGTATATGCCTACCCACATTATAAGCAAGTAGCGTTGTTTATGTTGTATGATATTTATGTTGGAACCTGATTTAGGGATGGTACCCTAAATATAAACAAATAGCAAACACACACGCACGCACCCAGGCGTGCTCGCGCACACACATTTAATGAACAGCCAAATGTGTGCCCTAGTATTCAGCACATAAACTGCTACTGGTTACTAGCTCACCTTTTAACGCCTAGTAACCACTGCAAGAAACACAGTGCGCCATATGGGTGCTCTCAGTGTGTCTCTGACTTGAGCTTCATCTGTACCAACATGCAGGCCTACGCCAACCTATAGGCCAGCTGTCGGGGGGGAGGAGAAGAGAAGGCTATGATTTTACGTGAGATGGAGTGAGTGATGATAAACAACAACGTTTAACACGAATACACACAATGCTGCTGCTGCAGCTATGTTCTGGTCTTGTGCCCTTTTCCTTTTTTTTAATGAAAGGAACACATCAAATTCATACTTTAGTCATCTTAAGTCGATGACGTGTTAGAGCAGTTTAGTGCCGGCTGGGATGAGCTCGTGCTACTACGAGACCCAAAGGAATCAGAGTAAGGGAGGGGGTGGGGGAAGAAGGAGAGGGAGAGAGGGAGAGAAGGAGAGAAATAGGGAGAGATACACTGAAGAAGAAAGGGGAAAAAAGATAAGGGGGGGGGGGGTTGTAGCTGTGTAGCTGTCTGAAAGAGAGGGAGGGGAGGTAGAGATGAGGCAAAAGAAGCGTGAAAGCCTCTTTTCCCCTCTTCAGAGGCGTTTGGTTCAGTCAGTCTGCTCCCAGTCACACTGCCAGGGACCATTCCAGCAGGGATCTTTATTTCTGGTTTTTTGGTGCTTTTTGGTGGAAACATGTGTCCTATAGTGAAGAGTCCAGATTGCACCCCTGTGCTTTGCCACTGCAAAGTGGCCTGCACCGGCAACTCTCTGTCTCTCATGTTTGGATGCAAGGTAGGCTGCCTAGGGTTTACTCTGTCTCTAACTGTCTCTGTGTCTCTGTGTCTGTACATCTTCCTTTTTATGTTTCTCTGTCTGTCCATCCGTCTCTGATTTTCTCACTGTGACTGTCTCTCTCTCTCTCTCTGTCTGCTCTCATGTCTCTCTCTTTGTGTCACTCTTTGTCTCCATCTCTTTCTCTGTTTCTGACCATCTCTCCGTCTCTGTCTCTGACTTCTTCTCATGTCTCTCTCTCTTTCTCTCTCTGTCTCTGTCTCTGCCTCTCTCTCTATGTCTCTCTCTCTCTCGCTCATTCTGTATGTGAGTCTGTCTCTCTGTGGGGCAATGTGACTGTGTGGTCAGTGTGGTTATGACCTGATGGTTTGCATTTGTCTGCATGTCCGGTCTTCCTGATTTAATAACTTTAAGTCCCTTTCACATGGTGATGCATGCAGGAGGCTGCTTCACAGAACACCCGTTTGTTATTTCTGGTTTTGGTATTTGCCGCCTTTTTCCTCTGCTGTGCTGTGCCTCTCTCAGTTCCCTGAGATCAAACAGTGAGATCATAAAGTGATGCAAGTTGTCATGGTGAAGTAGTGTTTTTGTCGATGTGATTATGACCTCTACTAGTGCCTGCTTAAGCTTGGTCATTTATTAATATATATGTATATGTTCCTATATTCTATATTATATATGATTGTTATATAATTTATTCTATAAGATATTGAGTCAGCTAATTCATTTGTTCATGTAGCTCTTGGCAGTTTATGAAAAAGCAATTTATTACAGGTCCAATCGGATGGTCTTTCATTTACCAGTCCATTGAATTATGTTCTCGGTTTTAAAGCGCGGGAAAAATAGGCCTTTTCTTTATTCAGCACTTGTTACACTCTGTTGGAAAGGCAAATTATATACCAGTGGCCAAGCTTCATAACCTAGGTACAGTGCCCGCCTTGGCCAATGATCCATATTTTACCCTGACTCAGAAGGACAAGCAAAATTAGAGAAACGATCGGTGGAAGATGTTGAAAATTTGATTCATGAGGACTCTTAAGTACTTTGACCATACTGTCCCATTCTCTTAAAGTGCTTCTTGAATAGTGGTCAAAACTTTACCCTGGGGATGTCATTCCCTTGCTCTGCCAAGAAGGAAGCATAAAGTCATCACTTTTCACTTGAAGTGCATATTTCACCCTTTTAACTTAAGATCTTGAAATAGGAAATGGCATCTCTTCCAAATGATTTACTACTACACCCTTCAACTATTTGTTATCACTCGCTCTCCTGTCCAAATAACTCCTTATTTCATCCACCTATGTGCTTGCTATCTTAGTTTCAAGTACTTAAATATTGTCAGAAGACAACGTGGAAGAAATTGCTTGTGTAGATTACAGTCTGTGGAGTTGGAGCAGTCCATAATCCCTTTGCAAACCCAATCACAGACATAATAATAATAATAATAATAATAATACATTTAATTTAGAGGCGCCTTTCAAGACACCCAAGGTCATCTTACAGAGCATATAGTCATCATAAATCGTTAAAAAAAAAACAAGACATTATGGAAAAAATAAATAAATAAACATAATAAATAAAAAATAAATAAAACAAAAACAAGACAAAACAAAACAAACAAACAATCAAAACGGTGATCAGTTAGACGTTGTGTGCGAGTTTGAACAGGTGAACATTCGATTGGACCAGTTAAGCAGCAGGGCCGACTATAGAGGTTGTGCTTTGCTCTTCACACTGTCTATTAGTGAACACAAACTCTGGTCGCCTGCAGCAGTTTACACTCCACTACAGACACAGCTGTGTACAAAGCTTTTGTTTCAATGTGCTGCCTTAATCCGTAGAATCAGATACCAACGATATCTAATGTGCACAGTTGGTGTGCATGCATGGGCTTTGTTCCTGAGCTCCGAGGTTTTTCTGTTGTCTGCTATGCCAATGTTCCTCTTTTCAAGTCCATTATCAATATGGCTGGCTAAGAGTTTGTCCTGCTCTCTCTGAGTTCAAACTAAATTAGATGTTTATCTTATAAAGTCGAGAGACGTGGTCTTTTTGGTCCAATTGTCAGAGTTGAAATGGCTATTAATTAAACTTTTTAACCTAGTAAATCCGACAAAATGCAATACCTACCAAAATGATTCGAATCTAGGTAATTATTCCAATATGAAACAAGGAACTAAATAGAAGTGATCCCCCGGCTCCGATAGCTCAGCTAGTTACGACACGTCTGAAATCCTCCAGAAGGAGCCATCCATTTTCCTTTCTTCTTCAAGAACTGCACTCTACTTCTAGATACTTCTACTTCTTAACAGATAGTGACAGCTGGAATCAAGCGGGGCAACAATGGCGATTGACAAAAGAGATTTAGCTCAATGAGATCTGCTGCAGCCAATTAGCCTGCCTGACCCGGATCAAATGAGTCGATAAGGAACAGATAAAGAGCCTTCTCAAGACCCACCGCAGCCCAGGGCATGCTCTGCTGTCAGTGGTCTCTACTACCACCAACGCTGGTGGTGGCAGCACCCCTACCACTGCTACTGCTAGTAATACCACACCTACAACACTACTAATATTGCTACTTCTACCCTACCACTAGTACTAACACTTCTGCCGCATTTACTACTGCTGCTATTGCTGCTACTGCTGCTACAACTCCTACCACTGCCATTTTTACTACTACTGCTAGAACTGCTGCTGTTACTACTACTACTACCACTACTCCTACTGCGACTCCTACTGCTACTATTTCTGCTACTTATACTACTACTGCTACTGCAGTTGCAGCTGCCCCTGCCACTATTCCTACCCTTTTTAAAACAATTATTACTGCTGCTATTGCTGCTACTACCACTACTCTTACTACTACTGCTACTACTACTACTTCTGCTACTACTGCTACTTTTACGTCTACCACTATTACTGCTGCTACTGCTGCTACTACTACTCCTACTACTATGTATCCTACTGCTACTACAGTGTGTGTGTGTGTGTGTGTGTGTGTGTGTGTGTGTGTGTGTGTGTGTGTGTGTGTGTGTGTGTGTGTGTGTGTCTTTTTGCAAGAGAAATTCAAGCAAACAGGGATCATATTTATTTTCCACAAAGATTGGCGCTTTTATGCAGGTTTTTGCGGTTTTTTTCCTGTTCAACTACCTGAAGGTGAAACAGGGTTAGTAATCAGAAGAAAAGAGCATGGGGGCCAGTGAAAATGTTTCGGTGGTTCATATCGCCTGCCTATTCAGTCTCTCTTTCAAACTCACTTCAAAGAACAAAATTGCTGTTGCATGTTTTTCCACTCTATTTTCTTTCCAACGTCACAAACTTCAACGCACTCCATAGCATCACGCAAGAAAAAGAGGTGGAAATTAGTCATGATGGCATCGCTGCTGATCACAGCTGGAGCCGATAAATCCCCTCGACAACTGCAAAGGAGTCATTAGTCCTGGGAATGCCGATTGTTACCTTTCCCGCTAAAGACAAAAGCCGGATGTTAGTGGATGTTGGTGGGTGTTCTTTTTAGACTGTAGCATTTTATTCCCTATTGTCCCTAAAGTAGAAAGATGTCATCTGGAGGCTGCTGGGGGATGATGAATGGCGCTGCTGATCTCAAACAACATGTCCTTGATTATGCCCTAAGACAGAGATATCAACCGAAAGGCACCGTTTTAATGTCGCTTTTGTCCTTCACCACCACAGAACCGGATCAGCCCACAGGTTCAGGTGAGATTCCCAGGGAGGAACGACCTACCGAAACAAATCACACTAGACAAGCCTAAGCCAAGAAACTCACACACACACACACACACACACACACACACACACACACACACACACACACACACACACACACACACACACACACACACACACACACACAGTCACATACATACCAGTCACACACACACAGTCACATACATACCAGTCACACACACACACACACACACACACTTACACTCGCACACACACACACACACACACACACACACACACACACACACACACACACACACACACACACACACACACACACACATAATACCATAAGACCCCAATCCAACACCCCCCTCCAGAGGTCTGGCTCTGCATACTCGTAGACCGCTTTAATGCCTGTATCCGTGGCATGTAGTTAGATTACAGTTTAGAGAAAACCTTTGCCTCCTGCGCCTTCAAGCCCTGTGTGTTGCTCGCGTCCAGATTTTGGTGTGCCTGGGTTTGGGGGTAAAACCGTACATCTTCTGAGGAGGCTAGTTCGTATGTGGCAAGCTCAGCTGAAGGTGAAGACATA
Organism: Gadus morhua; assembly: GCF_902167405.1. Taxonomy (NCBI): domain Eukaryota; kingdom Metazoa; phylum Chordata; class Actinopteri; order Gadiformes; family Gadidae; genus Gadus; species Gadus morhua. The sequence continues at coordinate 21,666,934 of NC_044054.1, read as the reverse complement.
AACGGAGAGAAGTGAGCGGTGCATGTGTCCTCATACGACATACGTTGGCCGATCGCAGGAAATCAAGCCACAAAATCTCTGTACGGTTTTACGGGAGAGGATCTTCCAATCAACAGACTTGAACCCTTCGCAGACTGCACTGCTTTGTATCTTAAAGCTGCCATAGGTAGGGCTTGATCCTTTTAAAGAAAGAGCCAGGTAGAGCAGAGAGCAAGAGTCTCCTCCTTCCTCCCCCAACTCTAAATTGTCTGCCTTTGAGAAATTGAGTTGCGTTCAAGCACCTTTGATTAACAGGCAAGATGGATGCCCTGAAGCAATATAAGCTGTTATGGAAATTTTAAACCTGTGTCTGCAATGAAAGTGCTCCACAGTGCTCTCCGGGGGTGCTGTCCATGGTGCTGAATCACCAGAGAGTCCCACACAGATCTCCTCTCACCGTGTGGGAAGCCACCACATTTGCAAAATATCAAGATGAAATGCTGAAAAGGGCATGAAGGATGCAGAGTGAGAACGTTAAGAAGTAAAGAACGGTCACTCCCACTCACAAACACATTACGGTGTGTGTTGGTGAGCACTCCCTCGGTCTTTAAGGGCCTCACGTCGGCCATTTGCCTGCCGTCGTCACTGCTGATGGACTTGTAAAATATTTGTGTGTCTGAAGGAGAGAGGTTTGCGTCCCTTAGATCTCCTTATCAGTAAAGGCTGGCGTCTCCCCGCTCCAACCATGCAAGAGCCCATTTTCACTCTTTATACCTGGAGGGCAAACACTCTCCCTTGTTCCATCTCTTAATCTCTCTGTCTCGCTCCCTCTTCATCTATCGCTCTATCTCCCTCTTAATCTCGACCTCTTTAAATGTCTTTATCTCGCACACTCTCTCCCCAACTTGTTTATCTTTCTTGTGATCTGTCTTCCTCTCTCCCTCGCTCGCTCTCTCAATCTCTCTCTCTCTCTCTCTCTCTCTCTGTCTCTATGTCTCTATGTCTCTATGTCTCTATGTCTCTGTCTCTCGGTCTCTCGGTCTCTCGGTCGGTGTCTCTGTCTCTGTCTCTGTCTCTGTCTCTGTCTCTCTCTCTCTGTCTCTGTCTCTGTCTCTGTCTCTGTCTCTCTCTGTCTCTCTCTCTCCCTCTCTCTGTCTCTCTCTCTCCCTCTCTCTCTGTGTCTCTCTCCCCTGCAGCAGTCGTCACTCATGGTTAAGATCCCCGTCAGTTGTTAGCAGTCCGTGGTCGAGTGGGCTCACGTGGGCTGCGCTCTACCTCCGCAACATGGCTGCCACTGTAGCTCGGGGGGGGCGTAGTAATCCTAGTGTGTGTGTGTGTGTGTGTGTGTGCATGCCTATGTGGGTGACGGGGGAGTGGGTGGATTTTCTTTTGTAATCATCGCTCCAACATGGTTCTTCAATGTAAAGGATTTGTTTTTGACGTCATGAATGATAATGACATGCAAAACATTACATGCAAAATCGCTATGTGCGGATGTAGATAGTTCTTTGCGTTTCCAATAGACCCCCCCTCAACTCTGGTGTAACGTGTGCCGTGTAACGTGTGCCGTGTCTCCTGAGACGATCTCAGGAGGGTTGCTAGTTACATTCTTGAATGCTGCCATTCTACATTCTAAATGTCCAAGTCCAGTCCAATTACATCACTGGTGTCATGCGAATCAAACCCAGCATCATCTGAAGTAGGTTTAGCAGCTCTCCTGCCACTCATTACTGGGCCGTTGTAGTGCAGTACAGACAACATATATTAGGTTATTGCTCACTGAATGTATTCACTTTAATAGGTACGTATTTCGGTCAACTTTAAGCTCGGAAAATTGGAAAAGGTTGAATAAAATTGAAAAACGCCTTCTCCCCACTCCGATGTTTCAGAGCAGAAGTAAACAAACTCCAAAACGTATCTGAGTGGTTGCCTTTTTAGACATTTGCATAAGTGATGAAATGGGAATCCATTGGAAGCCACACAGTGGGTTCCAGTGGCCTGCTGGCATGGGTTGCGTAAGCAGCAGCATTACTGTGGGTGCTGGTACCCGGAGGCGGGCGAGCTGCTCCCTCCCCGGTTAACATAGTAGGTCACTGGGCTTCTCGGAGCCTCGGGGCCACAGCTCTGGTTCTCCCGGGGCTGCGCTACATGCTAATGCTTCCCCCTCATTATACTACAACGCATCATACCGCGGCAGCTCAGTATGCGAACGCCAACACAGGGTCGGATGGACTTAAAGGAATAAAAACAACTCTCTATTAGAGGACGTCACGGCTGTGCATGTTTGTGTAATCCTGTGTTTTACCCTGCCACAGCGTGTTTGTTATCCTCTATTGGAGCTTAATTAAAATATGTAAAAATATGCAACGTTATTAAATTACTTAAGATTGACCTTGAGTGTATCTTAAGTGATTTTAAAATGTTCCAAATTATAATTTGTTCGTTTCAAATTGTTTAACGATTACCTTTCCTGCCATTAAAGGCATTGGGTTCGGAATATATTTCTAGGTTTTATGAAAATTCTGATTGCCGTGCCGTAGTCGGATAAAGTAGTCTCTAAGTTGCTAGTATTTTTTGCCCGGAGGGTTAATCTTAGTAGGGAGTTAGATCATACTCATGGCAATTTTTCCTCCACTTGCCCAGAATTTATTGTCAAAATGCCTTACCTGCCGGGGCTCTTCATCAACCTTATGGCTTTGAAACCTGTTTGATGTCATAATCATTTACATCTCAGAGACGCCTGTTACGGAGCCTTCCCATGCTGCTGACGTATTCGGTCACACTTTAATGGCTTTCAGTGATTGAAACAGTCTGTTCACTCTCCTATCCCACTTGTCAGGAGAAGTGAGCCTCCTTTATTGTGGTCCCGTGTGCATCGGGAGCCAATCAGAGCCCTCCAGCCCTTCTGCTAGACCCCCTTTGTTGTCTGCAGAGCAGGCTGATTAAGAGTACTTTGGTATCGGTTTGTGTCTCCGCGGCGACCATGATTCTGTGTTGTTACATATTCATTTTTTTAAAGTAGCAACTTTTACTCCATATCAGGAAGGAAATTATGTTTAGTAAAATAAATGGTAACCTCACTAACAACAACTACACATAAAATAACTACAAATGCAAAGGAAGTGTGCCACTAAGCTGTTTGTTCTAATAAAAACAAAAAGGCATCCAAGTAAAGACCACTCAATTTGTGCTTGGTTAAATATAGCAAGCTTAAAGCTGTTTACAACCACAATGGCGGGATTTACTGGCCACAGTCGAGTGAGAGGAGTCCATCTGGCTTTCTACACCTTCGGCATTCTCCTCGCCAGAGCTTTTCCTCCGCTGTTTGTGGTGAGGGTCATGGTCTAAATAAATGCCTGAATAAATATGTGTTGGTTTGTATGGAGTAGCTGCATCACTGAACTGCTGCTTACCTACGGCATAATGCACAAAAATAGAAGGCAACACAAAAATGAGGCGACACAGGTGCGTGGGTGAAAAAGTTTCGCTTTTGTGTGTGTGTCTGTGTGTGCACCTGTCCAGACAAAAAACGTCCTTCTCTGTGTCTCTCGCGCTCTCTGTTTCCCTCTGCATCTCTCTCTCTCTGTTTTTTTTCTGTCTAAAGGTTTTATTGGCATGAAAAACATACATTCACATTGCCAAAGCACATAAAAGTAAAAAATCCTCTCTCTCACTCTCGCTCTCTCGCTCTCTCTCTCTCTCGCTCTCTCTGTGTGTGTGTATCCCTCTCTCTCCCTCTCGTGATAGCATGCAGGGCAGCACAACAAGAGACTAACCTAAAGGCTCTTCCTGCGCTCATGATAACATGGCTCCCTACTGAAATGCATCTTGATGATAGAGCCAGATATTTAGAATTGCTGTTATTTTTGCTGTTGTAATCCACCAAGGAATGGCATCCATCGCTCTTGCTGCACAGTTCCTTTACCCTATCTATAGTGTAACATCAAAGATTCATGCATGAGATGGACAACTAGGGCAGAAGATGAAGGGGGGAGAAAGGCCAGTGGACTATTTTTAGTAGCGACGGTACCTAGTAGACGTGTGATTGGATGAGAGTTCAGCATCCTTCCTGAAGTTGGCCCTTTACAGTATCGCTGAAGGCAACCCCCTCCTCCTCATCATCATCAGTAGATCACCATAATCACTGCAGTGTTGCAATGGGACCACGTCTCCAGCACTCAGCCAACTGTGCTGCTCACGTGGAGATCAACACACACACACACACACACACACACACACACACACACACACACACACACACACACACACACACACACACACACACACACACACACACACACACACACACACACACCTAGTCATACACAACCACAGACACACACACACACACACACACACACACCTAGTCACACACAACCACAGGCACACACATAGTCACACACACACACACACACACAGTCACACACACACACACACACACACACACACACACACACACACACACACACACACACACACTGGAAGGACAGTCATTCTTCAGTGTTTATTGTTGTGTTGCTCTATCAACATAGGACGGACCCAAGATCAGAGTTTTCTGTTTCTGTCAGTGTAAAGAGTAAAGGTGCAGGCTGTTTACCAGCCTCTATCCAGACCACGCCTGCAGTCCAGGTCGTTCCAAAGTGAGGTGATATTTACACACTCAACCTGCTGATCCGTTCAGTTCAGGTGCCTTAAGCCAAGCTTATCTTTTCGCTTGATGTGTCTTTTCTACAGCGGAAGCCTCAAGTTTTATCTTTCTTTGTTCAGATCTCCCAACACCACTGATGACAAAATGTGTACAAAGTGTATTAGAAATGCGTTACATCAACTGCAAATCCATAAGTTGACTGTGCATGCTCGGGGGATTGTTTCAGATTCAACATGATGAGAACAAGACTCCTCCTAAAGCCCTCCACATTTAACATGTTCCAGAATGAACAATATACCAGACTTCACCAGTTAGCAGTGTCTCAGATCAACACCAATAGACCTGTGTGTCTTTTCAGTCGGTTTCATTCACTCTGTCTGTCCCTGTGTGATTGGCTTTACCTGTATTGGAATTTGCTTGTGACTTGGCTGAGCGTGTCTGAGACCACGTGCGTGAACACGTGCACGTACGATCACGAAACAAACTGCTTGTCTCCTGTAATGAGCCCCTGAATGCACCTCATGTGTATGTGCCAGTTGACCTGTAATTCGTGGAACGCTACTCTAATTTATCTCTCTTTTTTCATCAGTTATTGCATTATTACTCGTTTTATTACCATTATTACTATCGTCTTATTGGTCACACTGCATTTACTCTGTTACACTCTGAATACATCATAACTTTGTGGACCCTAAAGTGAATGCTGTGATGTAATGATGGTGACCCTCTTTGTCCCAAAAGAGGGTCACTATCTTGCCCCACAAAGGGGCAAGATGGTAACTGTCCTGTGCGACGTGCCTCTGTGAGGCAACACTCTTTCGCCCCCCGGTGGTTATATTTGGTACTGCTTCTCTTTCTCCAGAACAGGCCACAGGCGGTGCAGGGCTCCCCACCAAATGGACAGCCCCCGCCCTGCATGAACCCTGCCCTGATGAGTGCTCCCTGGGTGAGAGGAGTGGGAGGGTTCCTCCACGTCCTTGATGTGTTTTGTTGTGGTCGACGGTGCTGCATGGTCTATCCGTCCTCTTGTCTCCTTGACCTCACCTGACCGTCGCCTGCTGTATGTTGTCCTGGTTCACATGCTGGGAGCTATGGGAATTTTTGTCTAAGCATGAGGTTAACAAAAGCATCCACACTGTATCCACGTTCTCAATGGTTCTAAACACACATGATGTGTGAGCGTGTGAGTGTACGGCCTTGTTGAACTGCGTTTGGCTTGCTTTGTCGCTGCTGCTCTCTGCCTTGCTTTGCTTCTTTATAAACGTGTCTTTTTGTTTTACCGGATCAAGAAAGGCCATCGGTCGCACCGCCACCATCCCTTGTTTGACACCCTTGTAGAACACTTCATTGCGAGTCACACACCGGGGTTTGCATGTTCAGCAGTGCCCCTTTGATGATTATTTGAGCTTTTCTTTGTACGTTATTCAAACATGTTTCTTATTTGCATGTCTGACGCCGCATGTGTCTGTTCCCATGAGTCCAATAAGATCCATGCACACACACCCACAGGGAAACAATACGAACAGCAAAACATCTGCAGGTTACCTCAGAGTCTCTCCCATTTCAGATGTTTATTCATTGCACGTCCCACTCACAGCACCCAAGATGAATTGTAATGTCGAACATTGAAGTCTTTAACATTGAATTGAAAAATGTAACCATGAATTGGAGAAGTTTACCTTGAACATTTGATTGTAACATTGAACATTGAATTGGAATATTTTACATTTAATTGTTCCATTTAGCTGTGAATTGACCCATTTAGCATTGAAATGTAACCTTTAATATTGAATGATCACATTGAACCATTAATTAGAACAGTTTAGCCTGAACATTAAGTGTAACACTTTACTCTGAATTGTAACATTTTAGATAAAAGCGTTACATTTAAAATTGAATTCTAACATTGAACATTGAATTGCTTCATTTCAATTGAATTGTTCCATTGATCTTGAACGTATGGGTTCTAATGGACCCCTTCCCCTATCAGTACCACTACCAGGACGAGGACTCGCCGGCCCTGGACCAGGGGGGGTTCCCGCGGCTCACAGGCGAGGCCCGCGCCCCTGAGCTGGTGCACGTGTCGGAGAAGAACCTGTCGGAGATCGAGAACGTGCACGGCTACGTGTCCCACTCACACATCTCACCACTCAAGGTCAGCAACCTCCTCCCACACACACATATGTATGCACACACACACGTACACACGCACACGCATGCACGCACAGGCATATATATACACACACATAAACGCAAACACTCACGCAATACGCATGCAAACACACACGTATACGCGCACGCACACACAGGCATATATGAACACACACACACACACACACACACACACACACACACACACACACACACACACACACACACACACACACACACACACACACACACACACTTACACACACATATACAAACACACACACCTTCTTTGTAATTTCCCCAGAGGGATCTTCTGTTTGAGTTTTGTTTTCTACTCACATTCCCTTCAACCCGTCACTGTCCCTCCTCATCTCCGAGCCATGAATGACTGCCTACCTGGCATCCTATCAGTCTGCCTCCCCTCTCTCACTCTCGATCTGCCCTTCCTCTCTCTCACTACCTCAGACTTTCTCTCTTTCGCTCTGTACCTCACTCTTTCTCACTCTTTGTCAATCTGGCAGGTCTTTAACCTGCATAAACAGCCAGGTGTATGTATGCATGTATGTAGATATCTATATATATTTGCATAACTAGTGGCTTTATAGCAGTAGCAGATGTCTTCTATGTCAATATTCTACTAGTGACGATGGCTGTGAACAGTAGGGGTAAGCCATGGTGTAGAGGTTCATGGATATAGAAGAAATAGACAGGGAGTTTAAGGTGCACTTCAAAATGCAATCAACTGAATGGTTAGAGCGAGAAAGGCCCACCTGGCAATCTGTTGGTGATTCTGCTCTGTTTATTACGTATTACGTATTAAATTGGGCCCTGTCTGTTTTCCGGTTATTCCTTTTTCATCTTGACCAGCTCTTATCTTGAACTGCATGGTTGAATCCGTGCCGCTTTGATATTGTGTAGAGAGGAAATTACTAAAGCACTCACTTCCTCTCGAGCACACGCTCTCTTGCTCTCTCGATCTCTCCCTCTTGCTATCACTGTCTCTCTCTCTCTTGTTCTAACTGTTTAGCTTTCTCGCCTTCTCTTTCTCTGTCTGTCTGTCTGTCTGTCTGTCTGTCTGTCTGTCTGTCTGTCTGTCTGTCTGTCTGTCTGTCTGTCTGTCTGTCTGTCTGTCTGTCTGTCTGTCTGTCCGTCTGTCTGTATCCCTAACCCTTCTTTTCTGTTCTTTGTATATTTCTAACTAATGTGTTTCCCAAATGAGGGTCAAATACTGTTCAGCGTGTCTCTTGAGTCCAGCTATTTTGTTTAAAATAGACAGTTTCCATGTAAGTAAGCATATAATTGAGCTGAAAGTGGTTCTTTTTTTACACTTTACATTTAGATTTATGCCAGTAGAGGGCAGTGTTGGAAATGAAGAGAGGGATGCTTCTGGTTTCAGTATACGAGAAGTTTCTACATAGCTAGCCAACCATGTTTCCAGTTGTACCTGAAATTCCCTCATATTGAATTAGGAATAAGTTAGTTATGGTTGTTCCGCAACATGTCTGTAGAACCCTTGCTGGAACGATCTGCCAATGGCGTGCATATCAGGCGGCAGCATTTTCATGTTTCATGTTATTGTTGTTCAGGTTCTGAGGTTCTATCAGGTTAACACAACCGATTGGGTCGCCTGTACACTGCCCCAGAGCCGTACACAGGCGTTTTTTACGTCTGAGCTGAACCCTGATCTTTGAAAGCATTTGATCCAGCTTTTCTGGACAGCCAAGGGTCAAGAGTTTGAGTCAAGAGTTGAAGTTTGGTAGGCCGAGAGCAGCAAAGCTTTGGATTGTAGCTGGTACCTGGCAACGAGCCTACGGGATTGCATCAAAGCATCCGCTCCGGCATCAGCAGAAAGGACCAAGAAAAGGTCCAAATGGACCTTTTCAAATTGTTGTCTATTGAAAACATTAATTTCAAAGTGAAAGTTACTCTCATGAATGTGGAATTTATCCCTCCCGAATACGCAGCCCTGCTGGGATTAAGATTAGATTGTCAGAGAGATGAGGGATGGAGATTAGCTGCCTCTCGGTCGGTAACGTTCAGACTCTAATGCCACAAACACACACCTGGGGAGGCTGACCGTCACGCCTCCTAATGGGGACAGTTCTATCATCGATCCGCCGATACACCCCAGACACATTTTTAATCAGAGTGTTGAAGGCATGGGACATTGGACGTGAGAAGTGCTTTGAATAACCCCCTCTGGCTTGTTCTATTATTTACACTCCTGGCGTGCACTCGTGTGCTAATGAGTATACGTGTGCACAGTGCGAGGCATTGCCCTATAACTCTAATGAGTCTGGGTCCTATAGGAGCTTTTCCAGCCACCGGAGGGCGCTGTTTGTAAAAACATGAGTCTGAATTCAACGCCCTTTGGTCCCTTTTGGATCGGCATGGAGAGGGGACCCACAGTGCATCCCGTTTGGATTCAGAGTAATTACAGAGGACCGTACACGCCTCATGATGAACAGACACGATGAAGGCCTGGCTGGTTCTGTCTGGCCCGCCACTTATAACCCTGATGGACGTCCCCTCTGAACTCCTTTTCCTCTTGAACTTTGATATCTCTCTTTTCTTTGAGAATATTCCCTCCGGGATATTCTCATTTCAAATCATCCATGACATAAAATATGAAAGAATGAGTGAGCATTCATGAAAACTGCTTTTTTCCTTTCTTTCCCTGCCTTGTGTTTGCCTTGTCTGCCTCCCCCACCTCCCCCCCCCCCTCTCTGCTGTTGTTCCCTTTCCCCCCCCACCCCCTACCCCAGTTTGCTGGCTAGTGATCCTGTCTTTCATTCTCTGCCTACAGCCTGCACTGGTTACCCGTTTTGATCTTGCATACCCGGGTGTGACCACGGCAAACTACATGGCAAGTTTAGTTTCCTTTTTCTCTCTCTCTGTCTGTCTCTCTGTCTGTATGTCTGTCTCTCTCGCTCTCACTCTCTACCTCTCTCTCACTTTTTTTCCCTTGCATTTAGGGATATGTATGCACCCTTTAATTTTTTTTGGTTGTTATTATTTCCTTTTTTTTTGGCATTGTTCGATCTCAAATTATTCTGCGCTTCTGGAAATGGCTATCTAAGAGAACACAAATGACAAAGGATGAATGGCTTCTCCTCAACCCCACCTGAGTGATGCATGACGTGGATTGTAACGCTGCAGACTCGTTTACACATGACTTCTTACCCCAAAGCACCTTCATCCATTTCTAAATGCTTAGTTAGGATGTGTTTGAGTAGCTTCCGCTCTTATTGTTTTCAAACCCACCCATATCCCTTGCGTGTTTGGGTCCCCAGTGCTCAATGGCTTCCTTATACCTATACAGGTATGTGTTTATATAGGTTTCGCTTTCAATAATCACCGGCTAAAATATGTTGGTCAAGGTTAATGATTGGGAATTTTGGCTCTTTGCTCTCTTTTTCAATTGATTTATTATTTCATAAGGCGCAATTTCATGAGGTCTACCTTTCAGTGTTTTCGCTAAGCTCACCTACCCCATATTCGCGTCTTTCCTTGTGCGATCAGGATCGAGATTGCTTTATTTGGCCCGAGGGAAATTTGTCTTGGACATAAAGGCTGCCTCATCAAAAAAGACATGCATTTATAGTGCAGTAACAGACTTAAAGTGCATCGCACAAACATGTGCGAACATAAGTGCATTCAAGTACATGCATCACTGACCCATCCCTTCACACCCTTATTATATCCTGGGTCCAGGAGATTCACAGATAGAGGGATCAAAGGGTTGTCATACTTATTTATAAAGTATATTTTCTTGCATTTGAGTGGCACCCTGTAGCATCTACCTGATGGGAGCTGTCCGTATGCTGAATAAAGGACATGGGAGGGGTCAGCGGTCTTGGGAGAGATGCTCCCTCACCCCCATCACCTTCATTGCTGTGTGGACCAGTCTCTTTATTTGTAATTTTAACTCAAGATATTCCATAAGGTTATACACTCTCTATCACAGCGTGATAAAATAATATTAATACCCTCTGTCTGACCCCAAACACCCTGAGTCTTCCCAAGAAATCGAGTCGCTGTTGGATCCTAGTGCATACCGAATTTACATGGATATACCCACACTGTGACAATATATATGCACATCCAAGTAGTTGTAAGAAAGAACCTGGGTCATTCAAGTGTTATGGGACAGTAATGGAGAATGAGGCCCCAGATGTCCTGAATGAAAAAAGATTTCTTCTGATTTCTTCGTGTTTTAAAATGAGGTGATCGCCACACTATTTGTACTTTATAACCGCCAAACTGTAGCCAGAGTGTCCGAGGAAGTCCCAAGAAGGCGGTGCCATCAGAAAACGTAAAAAAAATGTAGGTGCTGGGATGTCTGCTCGTGCACTTATTGGAAATAATGTAAAGAGAATGGGAGAACTCAAACATCCTTGAGGAACACTTGGTGACTTTAAACTCAGAAAATGTCCTGTTCACTCGGACCTGCTGGGTCCTGTTGGTCCAAAAGGTGTGACCACCTGATGATTAATGGATCAACAGGCAACTGTCTGAGTCTACTAAGAAGGATGTGTTGCTGCAGGGTATTAAAAGCAGAGCTAAAGTCTTAAAACAGCAGTCTGGCTTAGGCCTTTGGGTTTTCAAGGTGACACAATAAGGTGTTTTATGGTGCTGCATCGTCAGTGCCACGACTGTCTTTAAAGGTAAACTAGCTGTTCATCTATGTTTGACCTCACTCCCACACAATTAACTTGTCCAGGAACTTATGACAATAGAGGGCAGAGCAACTGGTCTGTACTCATTGTTCTCTTGAGGAACAGGTTTTGGGATTGAACTGTATGAGAATCCACAGATCTTTTGAAGGACAGAGACCAAAGTTCCTCTGCACATATCTTCATGAGGAAAGCTGAGACACCATCAGGGCCTGTTCCCTTAGGGATGTTTGTCTGTTGTCTATCATTGGAACACACTCATCAAATGTTATGTTGTTAATGGCACCATCATATTCTGAAGAGAAATCATGTAAATCTAAGCTAATGTGCAAGTCGTTCAAATTCTTTGCCTTGGTAATGTCATTTGTTGTGTGCATTTTCCTGGTGGGAGACACATTTGTAATGGATTTCTTGGTGGCCTACAGTTTCTTTATATTATTGCACAGATCAATCAATCATCTTTCCAAATTGATTCCTCATATGGTCTCTTGTTGAGTTTCTGGTTCAACTCCCCCTGTGCTGATCTGAGTTGGTCCTTATTCCTGAAAGCAAGCCTCTTGCGTTTGATACAATCCTTAACGTCCTCAGTAATGCATGACTTGTTGTTGGGATGAAGTTTAACGTGGATTGACGTGGTCAGTACGCAGCTGTGTTCCGAAGGACTGCCTCCTCAAGCACCTTGCTCCATCGCTGGGTACACTCCGAACAATATAAGCCATGATATATCAATGTATATGTGTGTGTGTGTAGATAGATGGATAGATAAATGGATATATAGATAGATATAGCTGTAGAGTGCAAAGTAAAGACTTGTTGGCGCAGCACAGACAAAACAGTAAGCTAAGCTGGAACATTGTGCAGGTTTGCGACATGATAGATGGGGCATTGTTTAAAAGGTGGAGGTATTGACTTGATTCATAGCCGTCCTTCAGACAAAGTCGTGCGAGTGTGCATGTGTAGACAGCTGGGGGGAGTAAACACGCTGCCGGGATATCAGGTAGCCATAGCTGACTGATCAGGATGTCATTTGCCCTGGAAGTGGCTGCTTAGTTTTACTTAACGTATCCAGCTGCGCTTGATGACAAAACCTGTCCTCTAAACAGCGTCTCAAGGTGGCGCCCGTATTCATCTTCAAGACCTCCGAAGCACGGCCGCTCCGGGCATTGCATTCCTCATTGTTATTCATGTGTACGTCCCGTTTGCTGGAATATGTTATTTAGAGTAAGGCATGCTTTCCTCTCTTGTGGTGAGTGGTTAATGGTGTATGGACCTGTTGTTCACATTGATACACATACTAGTGATTCAACATAAACACAAGGGCAAGGTCACCACACACACACGTGTGTGTGTGTGTGTGTTGTGTCAGGAGGGTTCCTATAGACTGAACAACAAGTGACACTCAATTAATGGTGCAACTAAAGGACCTTTCAATGTACAATTGCATCAAACGGGTCGAAAAGCCCCTGGTGGTATAGGGACCTTATGGAAGAGGAGCGGTGGGGGGGACCCCTGAGTCTTGGTCAGGCCCGGTGAACGTAATGCTTACCCTGTTGGTGTTGTTTCAAGCCTTGGGATTTTGAATGAAAAATGAGTTTAATACAGCCAAAGTAATTATAACCGCCGTTTTTCCCACCCACCCCCTCTACACACACACACACACACACACAAAGACAAAGCAAAAGTTTTGGTTTATGGCTCACATGGGGGGGGGGGGGGGGGGGGGGGTTTGCGGGGTAACAGATGAAGGAGTCTGAGTCAGGGCGGGGGCGATCGATCTTCAACCGCTGCGCAGTTCTATCGATCGCACGCCTGTTTCCGTGGTAATATCAGCTCGTAAAAAATGCATATACTTTCTTTTCCTCTTCTGTTGTGTGGCTGAGTGGGAGGGAGAGGATGGAGAGCCGGAGGGGGGGGGGGGGAGGTAATTAACCCCCTGTCAATCATACAGGTGAGTGATGAATAGCTGCTTAATGTAAGCCGCAGAATGTGTGGACTGGGGGCCGGAAGGGTGGGGGTGGGGAGGGGGGAGGGGGGGAACGGGGCTTAAGCCCAGACAGAAAATGGGCTCCCCGATTCCAGTCCCAGGTGAATCCTCCTCTTCCCCCGTCCCTCTCTCATCCACTCAACGTCGAGACCACTCCACACCGCACACGTCGTCAGACCCAGACACCCTCCGCCCGCCTCCTTCTACCCTCGCATCCCTTCCCCCTCATAAAACGCGTAAGAGTGATTTAATTTCATGAAACAGTGGAGGCTGAGAGATAGCCGGTCGTTTCGGGCCTTGCTCAGCACTTAAAAGACACCCCGCACTTTTTAATTGGCTCAACCTCGGATGCTGTAATTGCATCTCTTCATGTTGTCATGCATACCATGGCAGCCGTGCAGTGAAAATGGGTTTGGGTTAATGGTGGTCTAAGGACATGAGCCCCCCCCCGCCCATCTCCCCACTGCGTGAGCCTACATGCAGAAACCATCACACCACCATAATCACACAATGCCTTCTCCGTGAGTTAATGGTGCAAGGTCTTGTCGGAAGACTGTACGTGACGTTGGGAACCAGTCTATCTGTGTTTAAGTCTAGTCTATCTGGTGTTCTAAATACACAGGGTAAGTTGGAGGCACACATGCTATTGCCGTGAACAAAGCGTCCATACATGCATTTTACTGTACAAACAAAAATATGCCTATTATCTGGGTAATAATAATTCATTGTTACGCAATTAAAGTTGCAATACGAAACACTTCTTTTACGACCTGGCTCAAGTGGCCATAGCACAGACTGGATTGTACACCTGATTAAATGATGAAATAAGCTCTTCATTACGAGTAAGAACAAGAGCATAACAAAGCACTGTAATCAGTGGTGGGTGTAGTGTACGGATGAGTGGGTCTGGTTCTGTGGGGAGGTTGCAGAGTGTAAACCAAACATTAGGCTAAAACCCAACAGGCACAAACAAACCAGAGAACAAGAGCCTCTCATCCCCGCCCACTGGCTCCCTGTACAGATCGGCAAACAGAGAGAGGGGCGGCCCACACTTAAACTAGCTTCTAGCTTCAAATGACCTCGACATGTCGGTAGTCCGTGCGGATCGGTAATTATTGTTATCAGTAATGTTAGCAATAAAATCACATCCAATAACTGCTATAGTCTAGCTATAAAAACTGTGGGTCGACCCATGCCCCCTGTCTTTTACATGGCCGTGTTGCCATGTCGCACCTCCTTGTCTAAAGTAGCCCACAACAGACTTAGGCACTTGAGACGCTAACTTATCTTACCCTAGGCAGCTTTCTTACTTGTATGCTAAAGCCTACAGTTGTACAGACTGAATAACAAAATGCAATTCATGAGTCTATCAAGGAACCTCATCACTTGACACTAGGCCACCTCTAGGTTGTTTTAGACGATGACATCCTTTTGGAAGTACATACTGCAACGTACTGGCCAGTATGCAGATTCAGCCTCCCCTACCTCGTCGAAAGGTAGGGGTGGGGGGAGTTGTGTTATTCGGCTGGTTGAAATGTCCTACACAATGCACCTATAATATAATGTAATCTCTTTGTAAAATCCCCTTAGAAGACCAAGCTAACGAGTCGCTCTACCAAGTCATCCAATACTTTGTGACATCTCTCCAGCACTTTTCAGTAGTATCTTACTACTCCATCAGTTCATGTCAGACTGAATCACATAAACTGATTCACCCTGGATTTCATATTGTCTCCTTTAGATAAAGGGGAAACTTCCCAGACATGGGGCATGGTTGGCCCGGGGTGAAACAAATTGATGGTTGGGCAGGGTCCTTGAAAGCGATTCTTAGTAGAACTGAACGGTGCTAAAATATGACGATACCATCACTCTGTTCTCACTCCCGCCTCTTCTTCTGCAGCTGTCAAGTAGCCATTCAAATCAAATTCAGGCGTTGAATGGGATAGCGAAAGAAGAGGTAAAAAGGAAGACAGAATGTAAAAAGAAAGGGTGAGAGGAGGTGTTTTTATTGTGTTGTTGCTTGATGGTGAAATATTTCTTGTTGACATTGAGACATTGTGTCTCTAGGCCATGGTGATGTGGAATGAACGAGGGAAGCTAGATTGGAGACCATCATTTTAGGGCAGCCTGGTAATTCAGTTGTTTATTCTGCTCCAAGGCTTAGAATATTATTGTTTTTAGAAAAATAGAAAAATATAGCTTCTGTGTTTTAGACCTCAGACTGAAATCGCAGCTCCCCAGAAAGAATCATTGTTATCATTGTTACGACTGTATTTCCTTATAATTTAGCAGTTATAATGCAGCACTGCCTGTGCATTACATTGGTTATATATTTGATTGATTGATTGATTGATGATTGATTCTTTTAATGACCACACAGCCAGGCTGGTGGAATTTGTTGTCAGCTTGGTACAGGTTCCAACTTACAAAACATATAACACAGATAAACATACAGAAATACACACTACACAATACATACGGGCCATGCTTAATCCTTAACGTTCCGAGTTCAGAAAGTTTATTGCAGTTGGGATGAAACTGTTTCTTGCGAAAGGAGGAGGCGTGTTCTGGCGCAAACGTTCCCTGGTGCTATTTTGCAGTTTCAGAAAACAATTCCGCCACAAACCAGGAAATACCTGGTCTAAAGTCAGTGGCGTGTTGTTCAGATGCTTTTTTAAGGGCACATCCATAATGTTGATTGTGCACCTGGGGCATACACTTATCTTCCCTCATCTGCCTATCCACACATTCTTGGTAAATTATTTGGGATACAACAGCTGATACAGCGGTAATAAGTTGTACTTTTAAATCAATGCATCTGCAAACACCGTAAAGCAAACAAATATTTTCCTAACACAGACATCGTGTACAAGCCCATAACTTTTAGGATTGATGAGTATTTGATCGTGAGAAAACATTGTTTTACCGCGACTGAGTGTTAAAAATGATGTGATGAATGAATGAATGTGGTGAATGTGTATGTGTTAAATAATTAATGAATGCAGGCGCGTGTGTGCATCCATCTGTTTATACACACGCAAACTAAACACGTGACGCATAATACAGTCCTTGGCAATGTATATTAACGGGCGGACACATGCATATTAGGAACACAAGTCGTTAACGATAATGCATACAATACTGGTAAGAAACTATGTTTGTTCATGCATTGCGTATATCATTAAATAGAACCACAGTTACAGCATATCATATGTGTGTTATGTTTTATTTACCAAAATGTATTTGAGGACTCAGTATTTCTGAAGTTGTGGAAGAAAACGCTATTCCATGTGTGAATTAGGCCATATTATTTGGCCATAAACTGTAGTCTTAAAATTCATGTGGTCAAAATATCAACTCGTCAGATTCAAAGGCGCTCATGGCTCTTAAAGGGGTTGGCAGATGACACTCTCATTGGTTTATTGCACGTTACGCCCAGACCACACCTTCAGGTAATTAGGCTACTTCAGGGCAACCCTTTTTAGATTTGCGTTGGGCGCAAGAGTCATTTATCCGCCGGTATAATAGCAACATCACCATAGAACCGTCCACATACTTGCGTTTGGTGCTTCTCACTTGCGTTTCAGACTGTTAAAATAGGAAAATGTCCTCGTGGGTTTAGCTTGTTTAGTCATGTAAACCATGTTATCAGATATGATAGTAGTAAGTAAAAAAATTGGAGCTAGCATTTTAACACGTTAGTTTGCTTTTATGGATATTTAATACTTCTCCGACCTAATATTATTTTATTTCTGGAAAATGAGGGAAGTGTGCTTTGAACCAACATTTACACTTCACTCAGTCCGAAAGCTGTCCCATTAAGTACCTCTGCAGAGGAGGTTATCATTTCAATGGAACACGATCATATATCGCCCTGTCCCTTTACCCTCATAGATCCTAGGTCAAATCCTGACAAAAATACAGATGGTGGCTGATTTAGCTGTATATTGTCCTATCTCACCTTGTGATGAGATAAAATAACAGCAATCTAACAAGTCAATCCCATCAGTCACAGGTGAACTAGCCACCTCCGTGATTACTGTGTTGGAGCTGTGAAGTGACATTAACATAAAACATGCACACAAATAAAATGTCTATGTTGAACTACGCATTTTTTTAAATAACCATAGACATTTGTATTTACACCATACACATAGGCTATGTATGGTGTATTACTGAATATATAATTGTGCTGTCCGACTCGTTTTTTAAACTTATTTTACACTGGGTTCCTGCAATACTGCCGTCACACTGCTTATAAACGTATTCATTTTCTAGTGCTTATTTTGTCTATTGTGTGCACATAGAAGTTTTTTTTTTTTGTGAAAGAGTCCCAGGCAAAATTGTATGTAAACCTAGCAATGTGTTATTTAATAAAAAAAAAGGGGTTCAGAAAGGACAATTTGAAAATGGTATTTGCACCTTTAGAAAAAATTATGGAATTGTATTGCGGCAGGACTGGAAGTGTTCAGCACCACCAATCTCTTCAAAAAGCTCCTCTATAGAGACGATGTTGACGGTTAACGTCCATAAGTGGCTCAAGCTTATTAAGGCGTTTCCTATTGACTTTCAGCCACTCTAGCACTAATATCGAATGCATCAATAGAACAGTAGCTAAAACCTGAAACCCGTCAGACACAGCTAATTGGAATTTATAGTTCTTGAAGGCCCATAATGGTCCTGTGGTTGTATGTCAGCCCTCGGTTCAGGAAGTGGGATTTAACGGAACCAGCTATTTAGACAGGCCACAAAGCAGAATTTCCTGCTGATAGGTGCTGAGATAACTGGGTTAACATCAAGCCCAGATGGAGTCAAATCCCCCCCATCACAGAACCATCTCTCCCTCTATGTCGGGGCGTCCACCTCCACACTTGCCACACTATTGGATCCTCAGAAATGGATTCACCACTGGACGATTTGCTGGACGATTTCGGCAAAGGGGTCAATTTTGTGGGCCTCTATCGGAGCTCCCTTTAAAATGGTTTCTGCTTCTTTCTTTCTCTTTTTCTCCCTCACAGATGGATAAATCCATCAGGAATAGGATTTATGTGTGGCAACGACT
This sequence comes from Gadus morhua, assembly GCF_902167405.1. Classification (NCBI taxonomy): domain Eukaryota; kingdom Metazoa; phylum Chordata; class Actinopteri; order Gadiformes; family Gadidae; genus Gadus; species Gadus morhua. The sequence goes on along the minus strand of NC_044054.1, from coordinate 21,648,434 downwards.
GTCGCAGGAGGGAAAATTGAGACAGTTTTTTTGAACAGTTTGCTCCACTGTGGCCAAAGAGCACATTTCATAATGGGAAGGCCTTTGTGGCCGTGTGCACTTTAACACACAGAGTAAGATACCGAAAGCTTTTTAACAGAAAAAGCTTTTGGATGTCGTGCAGAGGGTTTGGCTGAAGCTACTGTATCTGTCCAACAGGCATTTATGATTGATCCCATTCCCAAATAGAACAAATTTATTTCTTATTATGCCAATGTGTGGCAAAGGACTCCTTATATTTTATGCCATTACTGCACCCCTTTCATCCTAACCTCTTAAATCCGCTATGAATTTGTAGCTGTCACACAATATATACATTCATTCACAGTAAAAAAAAAGAGGTAGGATTAATTCAGATTTTCATGGCTGCGACAAATGGGCAAAAACATCTTTATAAAAATGCTCAAATAAATTGCTGTATATTTATGGGTGATTATAGAAATAACTTGTATGTGTATATAACTTATACATAACAGATATGTGACATAAAATATAATCTCATAAATTCTTATATTCAAAGTCTAATTTTTCATCTTACAAAATGAAATCTCCTTCATTAGAGAAGATATATCTGTCTTTAAGTAAGACGCTGATGGCTTTGTGTCTCTTGTGTGCATGAGCTGAAAAACTTGTGATGGTCTCATTGGCTTTATTAAAAACTAAGAAAGTGTACTTTTTTATTGCACATTTTTATACCTCGAACATCTTACAAACTGATTGAAACCACAATAGTTTGATTACTAATTCAAGAAACTAAGCAGACATGACTAACATACATAGAAGATTAAAAGTCATCAAATCCTTTCCCAAGTGCAAGTGCTTTGGAAGATGGAAATAATTGTAGCATCGCAGCCTTACTCCATGGCCATTCAGTCAATGATACTCTGATTTGTGGTTGTATTGGTGGACGAGTTCCAGGTTACGATGACTTATAGTTTGGCAAGCTTCCACCTCTGGGTGTGAATGAGGGGGCATCAGATCTGAATACCAGGGTATTGGCAATGCGGCACGAGGAATAAGGTCAAATGGAAATGTGCCTTAGATTTCCCTGTTTGCCCCAATGTTCATTGCTGGATAATGGCTGGTGAACGTTGAGGATTTGGTGCATAAAGGTCACATCCCGACCAAGTGGAGCGGGTAAACTAAGAACTGAGAACAGCGTAGCGGTAGAGTTTGTAGAAGCTACAACACCGGCATGTTTCGGGGAACGAGGGAGGGGAGTGGGTCTGCCTGGATGCAATCCTGCGTCATTAGTTTGGAGGCCACAAGCTTGAGCTTGGTGTGTGAGTCAGCTATTTCCTTAACAACCACCCCCCCTCTCATTCATTAAACAATTCTCTGTTTGAGTAGGAAATGCAACAATCTGAAAAAAGTAGTAAAACAAAAGTAGTACAAAGCATAATTATCCTTGTGTTTTGCTTTGACCCAAGCAGCTGAAACAATTCAGACTTCACACAGGAATTGTCCACTTTCTCAATTTTATTCATTAGAGTCGACCATTCATCGACTCTAATTCCACTTCTTTCAAACGGGCACATCATAATGGTGCCTTTACGCTGTGCTTGGTCATGTAAATAACGCTAATCCGTGTGATGGGGGCCAGTTTGAAATTCTAATGAGACGTAACATGGTGCAGGGGACATTTTCGTTGGACAACTTCAATGTTTGACCGTGTCCATGTGACATTGTCCCAGACAACAGACCAGGATCAATCCTTCTGCACTTCTAATGCCCAGCAGCAGCAGCAGCCTTATCTGACAGAGCTCCATGTTAGACGAGGGAATATCTGGTATTCGATGTGAAGACCAAACCGATAACGGTTTGCTGTGACAAACAACCATAGCATCAACACCATGGCATTTTTTATCTCAAAAGACTGCATTTCACGAAATAAATTGAATGTCAGACAAGGTTGTTTAGAAAAGCAAGGTTTGCTCTATATGTATTGCATTTTTTATTTCGCATTTGTTGTGTTGTATGACGTCTCATATTTCTACCTTGGGCGTAGCTGCGCTGATATCAGCTCTGGAGGTTTGGGTTGATTTTTCCTTTCTTTAATGATGTTAAACGGATGGTTAAACTTTCTGTACACTATTGTTCACCTAAAGTTCATCTATCCTCGTCGTGACCACGCCCACATCTGCTATATGTGTGCTGATGAGCAGCCTGGTTTCCCTGGCGACCGTCTCCGTTGTTTTTCAGAGAATGTAAATGTGCAGGGCTAACCTCCACCTCAAGGCCAAGGGTGGTAGGGAGTAGTGCTGTCCCAGCCCACCGTCTCCCCTCGCTACACACACACACACAAGGGGCACAGGCACACAAATACTGGCCATACACACATATATGCATGGACGCACCAGACCTGTCTGTGTGTGTGTGTGTGTGTTCACATATGACCCTGAGGAAAACAAGGTCCCTAAACCACAGATGGCCCTGGCTTCCTTCAGCTCTACCTGACAGCCAACACACACACACACACACACACACACACACACACACACACACACACACACACACACACACACACACACACACACACACACACACACACACACCCCTAAACACTTGCACAAACACACACACACACACCTACCTCTCAACCCACTTTTCACACATTCTTCATTCCCGGGAGGAACTAACCTTGGCCAGCTAAGATCTGAGAAACTAGTAGAATTATAAAGACAAGCTTCACCCTAACTGGTGGACAATGCAGCATTGACATCCAGTAAACCCCATGTTAGAGTTGACTCATTTTGAGACTTTATTAGCCTGTGCGTGTCTGGGAAAATATATATAATAATATAAAGTCTGCAGAAGGCACGTATTTTGCCATGATCCAGTAATTTTGATCTCTGAAAAACAAAATCTGCTGCATTTTGCAATTAAGGGCTCAACGTCTGTCTGTCTGTCTGTCTGTCTGTCTGTCTGTCTGTCTGTCTGTCTGTCTGTCTGTCTGTCTGTCTGTCTGTCTGTCTGTCTGTCTGTCTGTCTGTCTGTCTGTCTGTCTGTCTGTCTGTCTGTCTGTCTGTCTGTCTCTGTCTCTGTCTCTCTTTATCGTTTTTCTTTCTCTCTCTCTTTGTCTGTTATTTTTTTTCCTGGCCCAGCAAGCAGAGTCATCATCCAGAGTCTCTCCGGCTCCGCAGTTCATCACTGCTTAGCAGCCTGGTGTTCCACTCTCTCTCCGTCTCTCTCTGTCTCGGCCTCTGTCTCTCTCTCTCTGTCTCTCTCTATTTCTCCCCCTCTGTCTCTGGTGCAGAAACCTGATAGCTAGTGTGTATGCAGTTGCTCTCTCAGATCGGCCACGTATATACGCTTGCTGTTCCACTGAGCTGTCCATGCACACACACACACACACACACACACACACACACACACACACACACACACACACACACACACACACACACACACACACACACACACACACACACACACACACACACACACACACACACACACTGTTTTGGCTACTTGGCGGTGTAAAGGGAGTTGGGCATTTTAGAAGGGAAAAGAGGGCTTTTTGAATGGAGGCCAAGGGGTAAAATGATGAGTGTCTGGTTTTGTGATTGCACAGACAGAATGCAGAGGGGGCGAGAAAGAGAGAAAAACACAATAGAGAGAGGCAGACACAGAATACAGAGAGAATCACAATATGGAGGTATGCTTTTTAAAGCACAGCAGAAGATGTGTTTGGAGCCATTATGTGCCGGACATAAATGAATGATATTTGCACCAATGGAGCTGGTAACATAACAAGATGCCCCGGGAGAGCCCTCCCCACGTTGTCCCCTGACCCTATCTGCCTCAGCACTCGTGTTATTGTGTGATTTCACCAGGCCTCTGTATCTTCAGAGATCTGACAGGTATTTAAACCCTCCTCCCCCCCTCCCCGCCGACAGCTTGTCAGCAGTGCTTTGATTGGTGCTGAGGATGATGTTCCCACGTGGAGTAAAGAAAGGGACCCTCGTCCCTCCCTCTCTCTCTCTCTCCCTCTCTCTCTGTCTCTCTCCGTCTCCCTCTGTCTCTGTCTTGCTCCCGCTCTGGCTGAGAGAGATCAGCCTCCTTGACGCCGGCTCGCTCTCTCTCTCTCTCTCTCTCTTTCCCTCCGTCTATTCCGTCATCCTACGCTCTATTCCCTCTCCGCGTCCGCCTGCCCTCCCTCCTCCTCCTGCTCCTCCTCGTCCTCCTCCTCCTCCGTCACTCTCGGGGGCTGGGGGGTTGCGTGTGGACGTCGGCGATAAGATTCTGCCCAGAGGAGAGAGTCCAGATCATGGGCAGCCGGAGCTAAGAGCTTTCACAAGCCTTTTCTATTTCAGTTTTTATACATTTTACCTCCTTCCGACGGGGGGACCGTCACTGCAGAGAGGCAGACGGACATCCCTGCCCCCCCCCCCCCCCTCCCCTAGCCCCCCAGCCCCCCCGCCGGTTGCCTCACCTGTCGCTATGTTTGCCTCTATTTGGTATGCCAAGAAGATCGGGAGGCGGCTTGTGCAGAACAGCCGGCGAGCCAAGATGCTGAGAGAGAAGGTAGGAGAGTGTGTCTCTGCGCTTTGCTTCCCGCGTGTGTCGGGTGACACACACACACACACACTCGCGTGTGGGTGCCGCACGCACAAGGTGCTGTGAAGTTACCCGCTCGGTGTGCGACCGGGATCTTTGTGTGTGTGTGTGTGTGTGTGTTGTGGGTGGCCACGTTTGTGTGTGGCAGCCGTCGTTGCTGTCACTGTTGTTGTTGTTGTTGTTGTTGAGGCTTTGACTTTTGCCTAAAGCACTTTGTGTAATGAGTTTTTGAGGCTAGTTGCACTGATGAGTGTTGCGCGGTGCGAGCCGGCTTTCTCGGGAGAGTGAATGTCACGCTGCTCATGTAGTCTCGGGGACCCTGCAAACACACCTTGCCATTTGCACAGAAGCCTCGGGAAAAGCCGGGCTCGGGTTTTCCTCGCTCTCTTCTTCTGGGAGAGAAAAAAAAAAAAAAAGAGAGCATGTTTGGCCACATGATTAAGCCCTTCAACCTTTTCATTCATTTCCTCCTCTATTTATTCTGTCTCGTCCCTCTGATTCCTCCCGAAACCTGCTATGGTTGACCGGGGGGTAATGGAACGCCAGCCTCAACTCCAGTGAAGCCACGGCCAAACGGGTTTATCTCTGCAACCCAACCCTCCTCAGATCCCCTGCTCTCCTAATCCTCTCTCCGGCATCTCTCCCAGTGATCAGCTCACTTCTGAAACAGGCCGACGCTGCGTACACCTCAGCCCAATGTTCTCTGCTGTATCCAATGACTAGACAATATTTCCACGTTACTCAGGGGTTGCCTGCCTTGTTTTTAGCCCCCCCCCCTAGCCCCTCCAATCCCCAGTGGTCAATCCTTTATTTCCTTTATTTCTTTGCTTTCTTCCCTCATAAAGGATGGACTGGATGGACGCCTTGAAATGACACATAGCTACAGAACAGCTTTTTTTGGGGGGCTGCATGTCTTGATGGATGGACGAGATGATCAAAGGCAAACGGGGGCTCATGTGCCTGTCTTTCCTTTCTGTGTCTCAGTGCAGAAGAGAGCATCGTTGGATCAATGTTCCAATGTCCTACGTTAACCAGTCCCAATCTTGTTCTCCCCCGTTCAAACCTTACATCATGGAGCTTTGGAGTGACTCCCACTCACTATTTCTTCGTCTCTACTGCCTCCCCTTTGTTTTATGGCTCACGTGACATGATATCCATCCACCGATTTGAACTTGGCCTTGTTCTCCCTGTCAGCCATTTACGTGTCGGCCGTTAAATGGCGCCTTAACCAGAGAATCCATGCCTTCCTGCAGTCTGTATGTTCTCTACGACTACCCCCCGCCTCGCTGCCCCCCACACTCAACACAAGGCCAACATGCTGCTTAGCAACACACGCACAAGAGAGAGAGGGTACAATAAGTGCACAATCAGGGTTGCAATGCCAAGGACGTACTACAGCGACACACTGTGCGGAAAAGATGACACATTCATAAGCAGCATCGTCTGAACACAATACCTAACAGAGCTGATCCAATCTGAAAGTCGGTCACGCTGTAAAGTGTGTGTGTGTGTGTGTGTGTGTGTGTGTGTGTGTGTGTGTGTGTGTGTGTGTGTGTGTGTGTGTGTGTGTGTGTGTGTGTGTGTGTGCGTGCGTGCGTGCGTGCGTGCGTGTGTGACTGTGCGAGGTACATTGATAATGAGAAGACCTGTTGCCCAGGCTGTGTGTACGTGTGTCTATCCGTCTTCTTTTGGGCTTCTCAGTTAATTTGCAAAGCTAAGCGGTGGGGCCACCTCTTGGGTCCAATTATCTGCTCATGAGTCGGGGTGTGTCAACGCGTCCAGGCGACCTTCGCCTAAAAAGGCTCCTTTTCCAAGCCAAGAGAGGAATGTCCATGAGACTCCATCTTCATATGTGTTGTGCAAACTCCCACCATTAAGTCAAAAACAACTGCAACTATGGGTATTGGCGGAGTTGAGCAGGTATGCTCACACACACCGGCCTACAGTAAATGTACCACTGCTTTTCGTAACTCCATTACCAAGGGACCGCGTTCAGCTTTGCTCCTAATTGTGTACAAAACCAATACATTCTCTCAACTTTGCAAGTCTAACCGCACGCAATTAAAGCTAAGCTCAGTGGACATTTTTAATCAGTGACATAACCGCAAAACAACAACATCCAATTTTCTTAAGTCTCGTAAAAACAAACACTGAAGCTGCAGCCTAGCCTCCTGGGATACTTTAAATGTGTGTTCTACTCGTGCGCTTTTGTGTGCGCAGTTAAAATAATGTGATTGTGTACGATGTCTGCATTCAGTATTTGACAGTGTGTGTTCAACTGGCCATAAGGGGGTCTGTGTATGTGACGTTCATTCATAATGAGAAGACTTGTTGCTCAGACTACCCCGTCACCATGGCGCAGACAGGTGTCTGTGTTTGTGTGCTTGTCTCAATGTGTGTGTGTGTGTGTGTGTGTGTGTGTGTGTGTGTGTGTGTGTGTGTGTGTGTGTGTGTGTGTGTGTGTGTGTGTGTGTGTGTGTGTGTGTGTGTGTGTGTGAGTGCATGTACGCGGCCCCATGTGTGTATAGTTGTGTGTGCACGTGTGTTTAAATGTGTGTGTGTGTGTCACCTTGAGGAGCTTGTGGTCTCGGCTCATTCTGAATTCAACAAAGCGCTGCTCTCTCTTCCTCTCCCTCTTCCTTCAAGGATTAAACTTTACGCTACCCTGCAGAACGAGCCTCGCCACCAGAGAGCTTTCGCTAACTTAGCCCTACACTTAAATGCACCCCTAGAATAGCATTTCCATCTCAACGTGCCATTAATAGCCACATTATGTGCGGTAATATTACCTTACCTTCTAACAAGCAGGCCCTCGCACATTTAACATGGGAAGATAAAAGCCAGCTTATAATGTGCTTTAAATGTTGACAGCCGTCGACTTATTTAAATGTGAAAGGACGTGTCAAAACATACTCAGTTTCATTAATTGGGTCAGAGTGACTGGTAATGAGTTTTGAATATTCACCATACTTAGTCTCTTAGTCTCTCGATGTTCAGACCCAAACGAAGACACGCTTGGCCGACACTTTGCAAACAGCTTACCTTAGTAAAACAACGTGCTGTACAGCGACACAAGGGATCCCGTCCAACACACTGACTCCATCACCTTTCTGACGTAGTCGCCCACCAAGCTTTAACTTCCACATTCCAGCCAAAGCGAAATACCAAGGTATTTATTTTCTCTTTTCTAAGCTATAAAGTACTGCTGATCTTCAAATGTATATATTTTTCTATCATTATAAATTCCAGTAACAATAGTGTGCTCGGTCCTACATTCCTTTTTAGTTGCACATCTTGGGTGTGTGTGTGTGTGTGTGTGTGTGTGTGTGTGTGTGTGTGTGTGTGTGTGTGTGTGTGTGTGTGTGTGTGTGTGTGTGTGTGTGTGTGTGTGTGTGTGTGTGTGTGTGTGTGTGTGTGTCACCACATCCAACCGGCCTGGTAAACAGCCGTCCAGGCTTCCTTTCATAGAGGAACGTCCATGAAACTCCATCTCAATGTATTTTCTAGGGCCTCTGAAAGCATTGAAGTACAATAGTATGTGCAGCATTGTGCAGCTATGCTCACACACACACAACAGTCTTTTGATTCCTTTTAAGTTTTATTATTATTAGTTTCTTATTTTTGTGCAATCCTTGAAACATTTTTGTGTGTCTGTGTGTATGTGTGGTGTATGTACACGCAGTATTTGGAGGAGTGGCTAGAGAGGTGGATTATGGGTATTATTAGGCTTGACAGTCGCCATTTCTGGGAGCAAAATGGCTGGGTGGTAATAGATGAGTCATGAGTTTAAGTGAAGGGCTGATGTGTGGAGGGTGTGTGTGTGTGTGTGTGTGTGTGTGTGTGTGTCTGTGTGTGTGCGTGTGGATGGAGGGGGGGTTGGTTTTAATCGGCTATCTAATCAGTGTTCATCTTCTTTCAAATCCTTTTTCCTGGTACTCTTAAACTGAACCTGACATTGCATTTCTATTACAAATTACATTTCTATTACTTGCTGTTTCCTAATGATAGTCGTATGTTGTTGGGGATGGAGGGAAGGGAGGATAGACTACAAACAGCCCAGAGAAGTCTTATTATGTGAGTGAGTAATTGCGTTAATTGATTGTTACAGCCTACAAAAAAACTTGACTTCCTGCAATGAGCTATTTTAGTACGACTGCTATTAGTGAACAGGCCGGCTTCTCGTCTGGTGCCTCCGACTAAGAATGTTTCATTCAACCTGCACTGAATGCAGGGATCTAAATTAGATTAGCCTCATGGTCACACTCTTATTTTAAATTCTTTACCCTATTCTCTGACCTCCATGGTAGTATATATATCCACAATGGCCACAATTGTGATTCATTGATGTAGCCAGTTGGTTGGAACAAGAATAGGGAATATAAAAATGTATTTTTAATTGTTGATGCATAACGACCGTGTGATAAATGATGTTGTATCATTTAATGGTCATGATGAGCTAAAGGAACGACGCACCAGTTGTATGGTTGTTTCCCTCCCTGAAGGAAGTGTCTGGTTTCAAACCACAATGTCCGCCTTCCACCTGTAGGCATCCTTTAACAAGAGAACAAACTCTTACTTTACATGCGTCTGAACACAGTGCTTTGATAGAAGCATCTCGTTAGCCTCCTAGCATAATGGCCTAAGTCATTTTGGCCAAATTGTGATATCTAGCCGAACTAATGCTGCTGATTCACTGTGCCTGATTGGCCATATCCCAAGCCAATCAGGAGGCTTTTTACATTCCTTAATCACTATCTGCCTAAGTCAACTATTTCACTTAGGCATTTTGACGCTAAATACAAGATTAACCCTAAAATATGCCTTGGGCAATTATACTATGAGGCTAACGAATCAGCTAAATGACCTAATAGTCAATGGTAACAATTACTACTGAATTACTTATTCAATGTGTGTGTCATATATGTGATGTTAGTAAGTGGAGCCACTGGTTGAGACATATCTTTCGTTTTTCCAGTACCAACCAAGCCATTTGACGAATGTTTGTGATTTTTACTGTTTTTTGCCTTTCATTGTGTCCTACCTGCCTCGCCACTTCAAGGCGAGAGAGGGCAAGCAGACCTCAAACACACTCTAAAGTTAAGAGCCTCTCCACACAGCTGTCGGCCATCATCCACACCCGACACACACACTAACACACACACCCTTAATTTCAAAGGCCTCGACGAGCTTGCGATCCCGCCCTAACAGCTGGCGAACACATCACATGAAATAAAAACCAACACACATACACGAATACACACGCACACACACAAAAACAACCCCGCAAGTAAACATTAGCCGAGCAAGAAGATGGAGGGGTGTGGAGGGGAGGGGGGTGGGGGGTGTTCTCACTGATAGTGTGCAGCCAACTATTCAGTATGCTAAGTGTTTCCACTGGCCGCGTCAGTGGTAGATGGCGCTTCGAAAAATCCAATCTATGAAAATACAATTGGAAATGCTGCGGCCCAGATTTAAGAGGTTGTCCTTAGCCGTTCTTTTAGTATTTTATTTTCCGTCGGCTTGGTCTTTTTATTAGTATTTTTATTTTGCCAGCCCAGCGCTCGGTCGATACAATGGTCGATACGTGTGGTCCACTGCTGTTGCAGGTCATGTTTAAAAGATGTGATGGTTGACCCAAACTGTGGCGGCTCTAGAGATCGGCAGTTACCTTTCTTCAGAACTGTTTGTGTTGTAAATGTAGTCAAGACACAATATACTCTGCTGCTGGGCACTTATCTAGGCAAGTCGGTTGTTAAGTTAAGTGTAAACAGACTGGACTGTAAAATAGATTGTACTAATGTTGTGTTTTATGCTTTCTGAGTGTTGTTGTTTTTTTAACCCACTGTAACATAAAATATATTTGTACATCTCAGCTGCCAATGGCGCACTCTTTGGAAATAAGTGTGTTATTACAACTCACCATGTAGTTCCTTTACTTTCCCCTAATGCCATCATCCTCGCCGTCTAATCCTGTCTATCAACTGAAATACCTCTCTCTGTGTCTCTCTCTCACACTCTCAATCTCTCTCTCACTCTCTCAATCTTTCTCTCTCCTCCCTCCCTCTCTCCCACTAGGGGATCTGACTTCCTCTTACCTGCCTGAGCTATTCTTATTCCTATTGGTCTGCTCTTCCAGCCATACTGGTAATGGAAACGCACTCAGGCTGCATTAGCAGCAGTGTGTGCTTTTCAGCGGGTCAAATGTTAGCTAACCAGCGAAGAGGGCCTTAAAGGGTAAACACCCCCTAGCCAATGAATCATTTCCCTGTGCGTGGGTCTGTGTGTGTGCGTATTGGTTGTAGTTTATTTTAGTTTTTGTTAGCAATCAATGTATCTTTTGACTTTTTGTACTGCATATTCTAGGTGTGTGTGTATTTGTGCGTGTTTGTGCATATGTGTGCACTCTGTTTCCTGTGTATTTGTATGTAGAGTATATCTTAATTGTTTGAACACTGTTATCGGTGACGGGCCAGACATCGCTAATCCTCTGAGCTTTTGGGGATGAAAAAAGTAAAAATAAAACGTTGAGGGGCGACGGAGCTAACGGTAGTGGCAGTAGACACACACACACACACACACACACACACACACACACACACACACACACACACACACCCTTTGAGCCATCCTAGCCCTGGCACTACATGGCCAAGGTGAGCACCTAGGAGAGGTCCCCCTGCCGGAGTGTGAGCTGGGGGGGATTAAAGGGGCACGACGTTCCTTGGCTTTATCTCACTCTGAAATGGAGAGACACCAAACAGACCCCAAAGGTCAGACCAAAGCTGTATGCTTTGATTATTTGCCAGTTGGTTATCTCCGTACATTTCCAGTCATCCCTGCCATCAGTTTTATTTATTTTTTTACTTGGATTCATTATTATTATTATTATTTTTGTGTGTGTGTGTGTGTGTGTGTGTGTGTGTGTGTGTACATCGTGCACAAAGCCCGACACAATGGCGGGCCCGGTCTCTTCCTCCTGGTGCGCTCCATTGATCCACGTCGAATCTAGTTTTGGCCTCCTGTCAGAGCCGACTTCCCTGCGGCATTAATTATGCCTCCATGTGATTTACATCGTTGGAACACTCCCCCACACACACACACACACACACCCCCCACCTCCTCCCCCGCCTAATCCAATCGAATCCACCTCTGTGTGCCCAGCCACTGCAGCTCTCCACCAATCAGATATATTGAATATGTGTCGCTCGGGTGTTTTTTTTTGTTGAGTTATTCTTTATTCGTCGCTGCCCCCCCCCCCCCCCCCCCCCCCTCCCACCCGCTCCACCGACCACTTTAGAGCACCAGGGTCGTCGGTCTGCTTCCCTGGTCGGTCATCGGCGTTCTCCCCCACTTCAGAGAGCGGGGGGAGTACAGGCCCAGTCGCTCCGTAGGAGAAGCCGGTGGTGGTGGTGGTGTCGAACCCTCTCGGTTCTCTGCGTGGACTTCATAGGCACTTGGAATGGAGTGGATCGCTCACCGGGGACGCCATCCAATCGCGGGGCACGTCGCCGGCTAGTGTAGCCCCCCCCCCTCCCCGCCCTTGGGGAAATTACTTCACTTTTATTTGGGGGGGGGTTCAGCGCGGTTCTGCTTCCAGGGGACTTATTCTCAAACAGGTCGTAGAGAGGATGCTGTTTGCTCTGTAGGAGAGAGCGCAGTGCGGTCTGCTCCTCGGCAGCGGGCGCCGGGGGGGGGGGGGGGTTGGGGGGGGTTTGGACATCACTCGGCGACCGGCGTCGGTTCTCCGCCAGCACCCGATGACCTTCACCGGCAAGCGGCGCTGGGACAGCGTGATGGGCGGCGACGGCTCGCCCATGGGCCACGCCGTGGTGCACGGGGGCAGCGCGCCCAACCTGCTGACCCCGTCCCACTCGTCCCAGGGCAGCTCCCACCAGGGCTGCCCCCCGGCCCCGGGGGAGGGCCGCCCCCTGGAGAAGCGGCGGTCCATGGAGGTGCTGCGGAGCTGGGCCCCCGACCTGGGCAGCCTGGGCAAGGGGCTGAACCTGAGCTTCGGCTCGCTCAAGTGGCCGTCGCTGGTCGGCGTGGGCCGCTGGAAACAGAGCGTGTCGGAGAGGCTGCTGAAGAGGCACTGTGGGGAGGCCCGGGCCGCGTCCGGGGGTCCCGAGGGTCCGGCGTCGCGCGCGCCAAAGGTTAGAAAAGCGAATGGAAATGCGTTCATGGAGGATTGTGTAAAAAAAACCGACAGAGGGGTGATGCCTTGCTTTGTCTCGGGTGGGGGGAAAGCGTTTGAGCTGTTTGAAATGTTTGAAAACCTTTGAACATTCGATTCAATGTTTGAAACTCTCTAGGGTGTTGTGGACGTCGTGCTGTAGGTTTCGGTGTGCCCGTTCCGTATCGAATAGGATGGGGGCTAGAGAATGGCGAGTATTGAACCGGTGGCACTTAATGGAGGATAGCTGTTAGTGGTCAGCTGGCTTTGTGGGCCAGACTCTTCGTCCATAGTGCTCGATAGCGCTCCCTGTTTGCCAATACGCCTGTGCGTGTGTGTACACCTGTGCTTAGCCTAGTTGTAGTCTCTGTATAAGGCTGTGTCATGTGCGTGTGATCCACGTTTACGAGCGCCCAGGAACCAGGCCATTTAGACTAAGTCTAGCTGGCCATGGGTACTCACTCTCTGGTCAGCATACATTTTATAGGCTCTTTGTGCTGGTACAAGGTGTAGCGTTCCTCCCTTTAGCATTATGGCTACTTCCTCTCGGGGAGGTAAAGAAGGACCTTCATAGACTCTATATGGGACCACTATAAAACGAGTACCTTACGGGATGTTTTAATAAAGGCCCGGCCAAGTGATTCAGAGTTCCCTCGGCATCGGTGGAAGGAATTATGGTGGAGATCTTTTTCCCTCATTAAATGGGACCATGAGGTAGTGATACTGAATAAATAATGACCAGGAGGCGAGAGGAGAATTAAATCTATATATGCTGTCAAAGACATTTTATTTCAAGAAAAGTTGGAGTTGGAGTGGAAGACATATAATAGACTATACCTTTCAAGTAACAGAAATTCATTGCAACTGCGACACTGAAACTCACTTTTGTCTGTTTAAAAGAAAAGAAAAAACCTTGCACTCAGCCGGTTGGAAACACATTCCCACAGATGGTAATGGCGATAGCATACTAGCGGTAGCTTTTTTAATGAATTTGACATCTAATCTTAAAACAATTTTTCACTGCAGCCATTGCTTTTGTTAAAAATAATTTGACATTGTGAATAATCGTAAAAAGTAATCAACTGCTTCAAAGCTGCTCGGTTATTTTTTATATAAGAGGCTTCGTCCCACTTCCTCTCCGCTCCTTTCCTGCGGCAAAGCTCTTTTAGAATTATCCCGCCGTGGTCGTCCATAGACCACCTGAAAATTTGATGTGGAGACAAAAAGATTGATTCAGGCGTGTTCATAGTTGTACACTTTAAACACTCATACATTCAAATCCCCCGAAACATAGATGATGGCTGCAGTGAAAAAGTTCCATAGTGCAGGTTAAAATTGCTGAGTTAGAAGTGTGTTTATGATGAAATGGTGCTGAATCTTTAATAGGGTGAAGCTCTGGGAAAGCCGGGACCATGTTTCAGCCTTCTGCTCCGTCTAATTAGGCAGTTATACATAACGTGTCCAACATTAGAGCAAAAATGTGTCTGTTATGTCGTTTTAAGCTCTTAACTTACGTATGATGTATAAGAAACACATTGTAATGATTTGCGATATAACAGTTGTAAATATTTCCGTTTTTTGATTACCTTGTTTTCCCACTTTCCCAGAACAAAAAATAGTTGATGGAACAAAAAGGGTATTTTTCAGAACTGAACTGCTACTGACACCTGGTGGCAAATGGAATCAATTACATGAGCCCTTGACTAACAGCTTTACGTTCTATAATGGCAGGCACTAAGCCATTGTGTATGCTCCAATCAATGCTTGAGACTTTGGCTTTCCTTAGTTACACTAGAGCTTGTACCATTATATTGAACTGAAGCAACGATTGTATAAAAAAAAAATATTTGAAGATTTACAGAATATATAATGCATTTTTATTAATGTAAACGGCTAACAATGCTCACAAAACGAATTACCTTCCACAGATACCATTCTTTGCTCACAACAACCTAGTTGACACTAAGACAAGAATGAGTTTGTTGCAAAATAAGCGGTAATATCAAAACCCATAAAAACCCATTTCCTTTGGAGTAGCATTGAGGAGAAAGTGTGCCTTCTTTATTGCATTGCATTGGCCAAACACTCGAGTGCAGGGCTCCCCTAGCGACAGAGGTCTGGCCGCTAATAGAGATGTGCAGTCAGCCGCTGCGGACACAGTAAATGACCTGTCAATCTTTGATTGGCTCATCCCCGTGCCAGTGTGAAGGGGTCAAAACACTATCTGACTGAAATGGCAAAGTGATGGAGAGAGAGAGGGACGGGTTGAATGAGATAGAGCGAGAGATGGAGAGAGAGAGACGGGTAGAATGAGTTAGAGCTAGAGATGGCGAGAGAGAGACAGGTAGACAAGTTAAAGCTAGAGATGGAAAGAAAGACGGGTAGAACGAGTTAGAGCTAGAGATGGAGAGAGAGAGACCGGTAGAACGAGTTAGAGCTAGAGATGGAGAGAGAGAGACGGGTAGAAAGAGTTAGAGATGGAGAGAGAGAGACGGGTAGAATGAGTTAGAGCTAGAGATGGCGAGAGAGAGACAGGTAGAACGAGTTAGAGCTAGAGATAGAGAGAGAGAGAGAGAGACGGGTTGAACGATTTAAAGCTAGAGATGGAGAGAGAGAGACGGGTAGAACGAGTTAAAGCTAGAGATGGAGAGAGAGAGACGGGTAGAAAGAGTTAAAGCTAGAGATGGAGAGAGAGAGACCGGTAGAACGAGCTAGAGATGGAGTGAGAGAGACGGGTAGAACGAGCTAAAGATGGAGAGAGAGATAGGTGGAGGTAAGAGGGATGTAGAGTGAGCGGATGAACACGTTAGAGCGGGAAAGGGGGTAGAGGCAGCACTAGAGAGAGAGGTAATAAGAGTTGGAGTGAGAGCGGGGTAGAAAAAGGTTGAGGGAGAGTAGGAGCAGAGTCCTGCATGTGGAAGCACACCCATAAATGGCCCACGCTCAAAGCAGGGGGCGGTACGGGCTCTGTCGGGGGAGTAGCACTCTGAACAAATCAGTTACAGGGCAGTTGAAGAGATTATTCTGAAACCGCGACTAGTATGAGGCTGAAAAGAACACGTTTCATGTCAACGTGAATGGTAGCATTTGATCACAAGAATGTAAAAAGCTGTAATTGTATTTATCGATTCGAGGCATACGAGACAATACTGCCTCTTATCGTACACCCAACGCAATTGCATTTTCATTCAATTTTTACCAGCCAATGCTATACTCCATTATTATTGAATTACATGCTACGTACGGTGTTTCATAATCTATCTCTCACCCGATGAGCAGCCAAACACGCACACTGGTGTGAATCATCTTAATTTGGCTATTCAGACGTTGCTGGTTCTATCTCTCTGTTTGCCTACTCCAATGAACAATGAACATGCAGGGCGAATGGGGATGCATTTAAAGTAAGAAGAGTTCACTCATTGCTCATCTCTGAAGCCTCTGGGACTGAAGTCTTGTAGAGTGAGATGATGTGGTTGAGTTAATGCGCACACACGCACACACACACGACGCACACACAGTGCGACGGGTAATGTGGTACACTCAACATGCCCGCCGTAATCATTTTCAAATGTTTCCAATGGTTATGCTGTATGTTATTGCGCACCAGTGAATCCAGAATGAGGTCATTTGGACTTGAGATGCACCGAACGAGAATATGGTGAATTCTGTCAGTCGTGTCGGATAGGGATCTTGTGTGTTTGTGTGTGTGTGTTTGTGTGTGTGTGTGCGTGTGTGTGTGTGTGTGTTTGTTAGTGTGATTTTGTGTGTTTTTGGTCTGTTTTCTAACAGATTTTCAATTTGGTGAGCATATGATGCGTAAGCCAGTGTAAATATGAATGCAACTATAATAGATACAGATGTGAGCGCTAGGATAGGCTGAAACAACACAGTGCTTGTGTTCTCAAAGAAGGGATTGAACAGCAAGGGCGAACCAACTGTCCAACCAAGCTGTTCACACACCCCGTCTCCTGCATGCTCTTCATCGCTTGTGATGATCTCTCTCGCACACACGCACAGTGTCTCACACACACACACACTTGAGATGCCCACTGCGGCTGTTTTGCTCTCTCTCTCTCTCTCTCTCTCTCTCTCTCTCTCTCTCTCTCTCTCTCTCTCTCTCTCTCTCTCTCTCTCTCTCTCTCTCTCTCTCTCTCTCTCTCTCTCTCGAACCTCGATGTTTTTTATTTGTGCCTCCTGTTTAGTGTTTCTGCCTGGCTATTATCAAGTATTCTCCGTAGACACACAGAGGATCGGACCCTACGTGTATGCACCAAACCGACCCACACAAACAGGCATCAACACACACACCCACAAACCCACACATGAGGGCACTGACACTGCAGTACCTCATCAAACAGATTGTATAATTGAACAGATCATCAGTCCGACTGTCAAAGTCCCTCCGTCCAGAGCTCCTCACTGCCTGGGACCAGCAGTCGGCAGCATCCATGTGCATGTCGATATCATCTGAACTGTGGTCGCCCCCGCACACTCCATACCACACACTTATCAAACACACACACACACACACACACACACACACACACACACACACACACACACACACACACACACACACACACACACACACACACACACACAGATTTACCCACACATGCATTCAACTCTGGCAGACAGAGGAGAGGAGAGCTGTTGATTAGATAATGTCATATTTAATGGGTTATTTGATTATAAACACCAAGTTATCAACATACCACCGATCACATTCACAGTGATCTGGTTTGGTCTTCCACTAATGCATTTTGTTTGTGTGTAGGTGTGTGTGTTTGTGTGAGATCAGAGGCACTTTCATTAATGTGTGTGTATGTGTGTGTGTGTGTTGATGCGTATCACCCTCATTAGTGTGTGTGTGTGTATGTGTTTACGCGTGTGCGTTCTTTTTTTATTATTACCACGGCAACAGACTTCCAGTTCCTGTTGGTAATACTGCTGTCATGACGCGTACACACATGGTGATGAACCGCATCCGAATCTCTGTGATCCGCAGCCCAGCCTGGGGTCCCATCCCATTCCTATCAGCGGCGAGCATCGATTGCTTCTGCCTGGCAGTGCGAACACTGCCAGTTGAGTCATATATTGACACAGGACTAGCAACAAACACACACACACAATCATACACACATACACATAAAAACACACACACTCACAGCACAGAGCGCAGACCACCCCCTCTGTAGCTCTCTCTGTGGTTCTCTCTCCCTGCCTCTCTCCCTCTCTTCCCTGCTGTTCTTTTCTGTCTCTCCCCATCCAGTCACTTAACTCCTCTCCATCCCTCCCCTCCTCTCTTTCTCTCTCTCTCTCTCTCTCCCTCCCTCTCTCCCTCTCCATTTTACTCCTTCTGGTCACCCTCCCTCTCCCTCATCTGATCATTCTGCTGCTGCCTTCCCTTTGCACACATTTACGCATAACCTCTCTCTCTCACTCACTAACTTACTCACTCACCCATTCTCACACACACACACATAAACAGCTCAGGAGTCCTGCTCTCACACGGCCACACGTATGGCAGCCAGATATCCCGACGGCTCAGCCATTCAGCACATCACTAGCCTCATCAGAGGAGGACGCCGCCGCCGCCGCGTGACAGCGTCGCCCGCATAACGGATTAGAGAGGGGGAGGGGATAGACCCAAAGGGACAAGGAGGAGAAAGAAGAAGAAGGAGAAGAAGGAGAAGAAGAAGAAGAAGAAGAAGAAGAAGAAGAAGAAGGAACGAGAACCTACAGGAGGGAAAAGTGCGGCAGGAAGGAAGTGAGTGGCAAGAAGTAAGTGACAAGGGGTGGCGGGGGGGGCGGGGGGTATTGAAACTTGGCGTACGATGACCGCCTACCTGAGCAAGCAGCAGAGTTGCTATGCCGACCTGGACGACGAGGGGAGAGGAGGACGGGGCGGCTACGGCGAGGAGGAGGCGTACTGGACGCAACGCCGCCAGCGACCCCAGCACCACCAGCACCACCAGCAGCATCCCCATCAGCTGCCCCGCCAACACTCCCATCAGCACCCGTCACACCAGTCCCTGCAGAGGTACCAGCACGGCGCCGGAGTCCCCGGCGGCGCCACGCTGCCCAAGAGGTGGGGCCGGACGGGGCAGGGGGGCGAACCCAAGGGCCTCCTGTCGTACAGGAGCGCCAGCGCCAAGGGGGGCAGCTGCGACCAGTGGGCCGCCGAGTGCGGCTGCGTCCAGGGCTGGCAGGAGCCCTACCAGGTAAACGGGCTCTCTCCTCCGGGGGGGGGCGCGGCTCGGCATGGGGGGGCCGATCTCGCGGCCCATGTGGACCCAGGGCCCCGGACTTAGCGCGGGGCAGTGTGTGTGTGTGTGTGCTGTGTGACGTAGGTTACGTCAGAGTGGGCAGTGTGTGGAGGCTCTGGAGGATCGGTGTGTGTGGTTGTGTTTTTTATCAAAGTGTTCCAAGTGAAAAGCAGTGTGTCGGTGTGTGTTTTCTGAAGGGTTTTGTTATGTATTATTTGTACGGTTTTGTGTGTTTCGCTCATCGGGCTTTGCCTGAGTTGAGTGGGCCGGGAATGACCACCCAAGCAAACCCACACACAGGCTGGAAATGAGGCTTTTATCTGAGCCTGTATTCACTTGAACATGATGGAGCAGCTTGTTAGAGGGAGCCAGAGAGAGGGAGTGAGAGAGAGAGACTGAGAGGGCTTTTGTTGACGTCAGGCTCTGCAATATAGCAGCATGTTAATGAAAAGTGTTGCGGGTGCTTCTGAGCATTACTCATGGGTCAGGCTCTGTTCTTTTCAACAACGTGAACAGTTGTAATCACACGGGTAAGGGCATTGCCCGTGTGCTGTCCTCACAACGTCTAAAGAATGATGTGTTCTCCTTGGAGAACATGAAGGAACGCTTCAGTAGGAGAACGATTATGGACTCTCAGATGAAGAGTTTAGTATTGTGTCTGTTTGCTCTCATCTAAGGGTGTGTGTGTGTGTGTGTGTGTGTGTGTGTGTGTGTGTGTGTGTGTGTGTGTGTGTGTGTGTGTCTGGTTCATCTCTCATAGATGGACAGAGGAGAGAGTATTGCTTATGGCATTTTCATCTCTTATGCTTGATGTTTTTGTTTAGGTTTTGCTTGATATATTTCACTGTTCATCATGTCAAGGATTTAATCGTGTTCCATTTTATCACACTTAAACAAGGGTTCTTTGGGAAACAAATTAAAAAGACACGGAAAAATCTGTAGTACATTAGTAGAACTTTTGAGTATAAAATTCGACAAGACCCATCAAATGCCAGCGTTTGTTGTGTGGATATTTGAACGAACGATGCTGGTGAAATATTGATGGGCAGATTTCATTTATCAGGCCACTATACTTTCACTATGCCGGCTCCTTTGAATTATTGAACAAAAAATAAATCAACATAGCCGACCAGCACTAAACGGATAGAATACAATAGATGAATAGAGACGGAGCAGACAGCTTGGGACGTCCTTCTGAGCGATGCCACTGGCCATGACGCCAGCGGACGTGTGCATTTTATTGTATTGTCTTTTGTATGTCGCGATGGTTGACGTCTGCTCAGGCAGATATCAACCGACTGTACTTATAGTAGTATAACCCACACGGCATGGAGCGAACGGGAGCGCACACTTTTAACATAGACATTCACCCTTTTAAAGATGCCCGGCCCTGTCACTTTACCGTCTGTTTGATTCCATTTCATGTCTTTTCCCCCCCCTCCAGTTCTGTGCGTTGAATAAATGATGGCCTTTCCTTTCCTTTTAATAAAATATGTTGTGAGTTGCCGTCGAGACACAACTCTCTCTCACTCTGCCTCTCTCTGTGGGTGTGGCAGTGCCAGAGCCTCACGGGCGCTTTCACGTGCACGCCAATCTTGTCACGTTTCAGACGACGCCATCGTCCGGGGGGGGGGGGGGGGGGGGGCGGGCGGGCACAGATATGATCCTGGGTACAGCTGAGAATGTCATTAATGCACTCAGTCGAATGCCCATTACATCTCCATGCACCAACACACAGTGTCTCTGCTGTGTGTGTGTGTGTACTTGTGTGTGTGTGTGTGTGTGTGTGTGTGTGTGTGTGTGTGTGTGTGTGTGTGTGTGTGTGTGTGTGTGTGTGTGCAAATATGATTCATTTTAGTGTGTGTATGGTTGTGCAAGTGTTGTGTGTGTGTGTGTGTGTGCATTTTAATTGGCAGAATGAAGTACATCACATCACAAACGCTTCGTTTTGCCAAACATTTAAATATAGAAAGTCGAAGATGGGACTACTTTTCCAGGGTAACCTTGTTCTTCTGTCTAGTGGTCTGAGATACATTAAAGCAGAATGGATAATGCGACAGCCTCCTCACCATCATACCAATGTTGACCTCTCACTTAGCTCCTCCCACACTGCGCACCCTCCGCGTACGATTGGTCTATTTGGGCCACGACAGCGCCACGCTATTTCCAATATTCCATTCCATAATTGGATACGATAGCATGCCCGTCTGTCTGCGACAACTACGTTGTTGAACATTGCACATCATAACTCGAATCATATTATTACTGTAATCGCACTCTCGTCAGGGAACAACAAACATGCATTGGGAGTAAATCCACTTGATTATTCTGCTCACAAACAGCGTTTCACCTTCAATCATCGACCCACTCTCAGCTCCCCCCAGCCCCCCCCCACCCCCCCAGGGGTGTCGCTGAGACGCCCGTCAACACCACTGTTGTAAATCCACCCTGTCAGTCAGGTCACACCTCCCGATCCTCACGACGGTGTGTGAACGCCTCACCCACGGTCCACGTCTCGGCCTTATCTGATGACAATTCATCAGTATTCATAGTTACACCGGCGCATTTCTTCTCCCGCATCTTATGATCACTTCAGGTTTAATAAGCTCTTATTGCCTGCTTTTAATTTCAATCTTAATTTTTTTGCCAGCTCTTGCCCGACTGGGAATTTTGTGAGTGAGTTACTCGTAAAGCTGAAACTGCAAATTCCTTTAAAACAACTGAACCAAAAAAACGGAGAAACAATGTGAATATACACCGCCCAATCTAATGCGGCTCGTCATTTATTAAACATTTTCCCAGGAACAATATTTCTCTAAGCACAGAGCAACAGGGCTTGACGGTCATGCCTCAAGGGAATAAGTCATTTTCATATCCCTTACCTCACTTCCAGATGACGCTACAACTACAAAATCGATGATTCCTCTCTTCTCCCAAGGTACTCTCTGTCTAACAAACGGTTACCCTTGGTGCCATGGACGTCCATTGTCCCGTCCTAAAGCACAGTCGAAGCAAGAGCTGTGCTATGGCTTCGGTCAGCACAATTCTTCACAATCCACGATTCCCTTAAAATCATCTTCATAAAGGCAGAGAGGCTGATGGAGTCGATAACGTTCCACACATGTGCAGGGCTTTTCTCCTACTGCGATGAAGCCCACCCTCATCGCAGTCATGAGTTATGCTTTTAATAATCGGGAGAGGAGAAAGCTTGCGGAGGAGTCTTCACCCTCGTCTGACATGTATCCCCATGGAACGGTTGTTACTACAGGTCAATAGTTTCTAGTGCACTGCCTTCTCTGATGTGTGTTTCCTTCTTCTCAGCCTCTTCTTGATTGTGTTATTATCATATGTTTGGCTGAGTTTGGTTAGGGCCATTTGGTGGACTTTTAGTCCCGCATGGTATAAGACCCTTTTACCTAAAGTGCATTACAATCTGAAGAGGGCCTATATTTCTGGTTGGCCCCGATGGAACTAAAACCCCTAACCTTATGCAAGCTCTACCATTTCAGCCCCAGAGGAGTTTTAAAAAAGAGAGAGGGCAGGAGAGAGACAGATAATCTCACAGCGCGCCTCACCCACTAATAGCTGACGGATGGCAACGGCTTTCCCAACAAATTACTCTTGAATAACAGCTCTTACATCTTCTAACCGCCAACGTGGAGACGGATGGCAGTTTGTGTGCGGCCGATAAACACACATCCTCTGGTTCTCACGGGAGCAATGTGTTTACCCATCTGCTTCGGAGGGGGTTTGAACACATCCAGCCCATGCATCGGGTCACGGCGGCTTCATCTCGTACACGGGGCCGCCGGCGACGGCGCCAGACGGATTTATTTACACCGTAAACGCTGCGTCAATACGGCTGAACTCGTATGATACACCCAGTGGTGCAATCACCAGCCGCCCGGGTGTCTGATATGCAAGGCTGATTGGTAATCATCATGCATTATTCAGTCACGCGCGCAACGCAAAATAGGGAAAGCCACAAGCTCAGCGCTTTGACTTAGTTTGCAGATGTCATTTGAGATTGCGCGTTTGAAGTTGGTTTTTTTCTGTATGGAAACCACTCCTGTACATCTAAATAACCTGCCAACAAACCGTTACAGGGGTGATATGATTTCACCGGGTGTGTCCACCTAGATGTATGATGGATAGATAAGCAACGTGTGCTACAGTCCACTGGGTAGGCTGGTAGATTGATCCATCCAGCACACATCTAGGTGGACACTCTCACTTTTGATGTCACTCAAACACAAGGGAAAGGCCGATTATCAAGTGGCTTGTAATAACTAATGCCACTCACACCGGGTGGGATAATATCACCCATTTAAATCTGCCTCCGTATCACTGTGTCTGTGTTGATACACTGAGGTTATGCTCACACAGCGGGTGACCTGTGACCTCCACAGCCCTGTCTTCCCCCTTCCTGTCCAGAGTCAAGGCTCCCTTTTGAGACAGGGGATGGTGAATTGTTTATGATGCAGGTTATGGCAGCGTGATCCAGAAGATGTCTTTTTCAGCCCCTCCATCCCACTTCCCTTTTGTCCATGCATGGAAAGTAGGGCAGGAGTTGGCCCGGGCACCTTGCTGTCGTCACTGACACTTCTTGCAGTGGCTTATCGACCTCTCTCTCTCTCTCTCTCTCTTTCTCTCTTTCTTTCTCTCTCTCTCTCTCTCTCTCTCTCTCTCTCTCTCTCTCTCTCTCTCTCTCTGTCTCTCTGTCTCTCTCTCTCTCTCTCTCTCTCTCTCTCTCTCTCTCTCTCTCTCAGGCAAGCCCAGCCCCAATTGTAGTCAACACGGACACCCTGGAGTCGGTACCATATGTGAGTAGCTTCATTAACATGATCAATATTAGTCTTGTTCTAGTTATCATTAGTTGTATGAAACATCCCCAGTCCATTTCCCCATGCCTCAATCACATTGTTTGGGCAATTGGGGGAGAGAATCGTTTTGACGGTTTTGATGATGACAACCACATTACACACAACACGTTCATGTAAAAAAAAAAAAACGGGGTCACCGTGCTAAATAATGGATGGGTTGTCATGAATAAAAGACCCATCCATAGTTTTTCAAAGACCCTTCGCCCGCTCCCCATCGAAACAAATGCACGGCGCCACGGAAGCAATTAAGAGGGACGAATAACAAAATCAAAATAGAGGAAACATGGCGAGCACAGACGAGAGTGGCTGCCATCATGTCCAGTCTGTTCCGTCAACACGTAACACTGACAGGTGCTGCTTGAGATTCACTGAGACACTGTCATCATGTGCTGGAAATCAGACGCCTCTAGTAACTGTCAGCAGTGTGTGTCTGTGTCTGTGTGTATACATACCTTTTTACGTTCTGATGAATTTAAATAAAATATATTACATTATATATTACATACATACAACTTGGTCGACCCAACCCCGGATCAGCGGATTGAAGATGAGGATGAGGATATAATATATAATCTAATAGCATGCACTCAAATGTAGATACAGTTCCAAACTAAATGTGCTCACCTACCGTGAACCAATTGAATATGCTTTAATATATGTTATGTATATTAAGTATCAGCTGTTGACCCCCGATGACAGTGTGGCGTTCCAAAGGTTACACATAATGAATGAATTAATTAATCGCACGGCACCATCATTGTCTTTTCGACTGTATATGTTGCTGTTTTAGCGCTCACTAAATTATGTAAATGACGGTATGAATCACAAACTTCCGCCAGCGGGGACCGTATAGCGTGAGCGTCGGCCGCGCCAAGCATCCGTCCTGCGACATCGCTGTTCCTGTGTGAATGCCTAATGGGAAGGAAGCGCCTATCGCTAATTAATCATCGCAGCAAAATACAGGCAGCCCTCCACCCCCACTCCACGCCTCCCACTGTGTCTGGCTGGCTCGCAACGCCGCAGGAATAGCTCGCTATTTGATCAATAATTTTAACGGATAAAAACATTTCGGGGGTGTTGAGTTATTCTACTAGGGTGAAAAGTTAATGACCAGAATCTTGGAATGACTGAAAAATTCTTTAAATTATTGGTGCCGTAATGGATACTCAATGATGATGTTTTGACATTTAAGCAAATTGTTTACAATGTGAACAAAATAATAGCAATCGATGCATTTTTACTAGGAATTTCTACTGTTTTCTATTATTCCTAGCTCAGGTATCACCGACATACAGATAGAGCCAGCTACGTTGTCAGCTAATGCAATGTGTTTCTTTCTTCAGCTCAATGGGACAGAGGTTGAATATGAGTTTGAGGAGATCACGCTGGAGCGGGTGAGTACCATCCCAGACCCTGCAAGCACTCCTTTCCTGACAAACATGATTTGGGTTCGTTGTTCAAGCTCACCTGTTCATCAAGTCAAACGCAATGCACAAAAGGAAGTGATTCTGATTGGTTGGTTCACACGATAATAATAATAATAATAATACATTTAATTTAGAGGCGCCTTTCAAGACACCCAAGGTCACCTTACAGAGCATTTAGTCATCATACATTATTTAAAAAAAACAAGACATTGTGTAAAAAGAAATAAACATAAGCAATAAGAAATAAATAAAACAAAAACAAAAAAACAATCAAAACAGTGATCAGTTAGACGTTGTGTGCGAGTTTGAACAGGTGAGTTTTGAGTTGTGACTTGAAGGTTGTAATGGTGTCTGATTGTTTTATGTGTGGGGGGAGGGAGTTCCAGAGCCTGGGTGCTGAACAGCTGAATGACCGGGCACCCATTGTAGTGAGTCGTGATGTGGATATACGATGTGTGGGCATAACAGACATGATCCGTCATCATCTTGGTGGCGGGAACTCCCCGGTCAGATTTTTTAAATGGCATGTTCCCTGTCGTTGACCTCGAATCTGAATGACAGCATAATTAGTTGTATAACTTATTCATGGCTTACAGCAGCTAGCATGTGTGCTAAAAATGAAATGACGCGCCATTAGCAGTACTGGAGCCTGTGGTATTTGAAGAATCTCAACATTATCTATATGGCGTCGACATTAAGACTAACATCGGTTAGGGCATCGTCTTGAAGGATCCAATAGGAGGATGGCGAGCCAGAGACTGCAAAAATGCAAAACAGAGCCATCAACAAAGGTCAGCACCACCGAAGGCGGTGGGCTGATATTTAGCCAACCAGGGAAGCCTGCACGTGGATATTATTCATAAAAAAACCACAACACAACCCTGACTCGTGTCCGTGTCCATGATGAGCCATACAGAGGAGAGCTGCACATTTCTTTGCTTTTTCTATTCCTTCTCAGTGATGTAAAACGTGATACCGCGGTCCTGTGTGTGTATGGGTCCAGGAAGCACTGTTTCAGTGTCAGTGTCGCCAGCAGGCCTTGCCAGCGGTTTCCGATGCCGCGGTATTACAGTACTACAGCCACGGGGCGCCTCGGGGGGGCTGGCTCGGTGGATTAAAGTTTTCATAATCAAGAGATGCCTCGCTTCCCCTCACTTAGGGCTTTAATCACGCCGCGCGTCTCTTTTCATGCGAGAGGAGGCGCGTGGGCGGGATCCTCTTTGACAGCTCTCTGATGAGGCTGTAGCCCCGCTGTCTTTTGGCCAGTAGACTCATCAGACTGTCAGGTTTAGTGATATAGCCGTTATACATTAAGGGCCGGGCGTTTTCGCTGACGGTGATGATGAGCCAGAACCCGTTCCCCATAGAAAACCAGAACACACCCAGTTCCTCACCATGTTAATCCATCATATCAGCACTAAAAGAGTGATACGGGACGTTTTAAATAAAAAGAGGAGTATTCCCTTGTGCTTCACTCAAACAAAAGCGATTGGTTGTTAATCTATTTTAAAACATTTAAAGAATTTGCTAGCTCTTTATGAAAGTCTTAAGACGTACTCGGGTTAGCTTCAGTGAGTCAGTCCAAAAGATACGGTTCTTTAGTTTGAAATGCCCACCATCGCTTCCCCAGCGGCTCCCCCAAAACTAACGTTGTGTGTGGACCCACGCAGGGCAACTCGGGCCTTGGCTTCAGCATCGCCGGCGGGACGGACAACCCACACATCGGAGATGACCCGGGCATCTTCATCACCAAGATCATCCCAGGGGGGGCGGCCTCGGAGGACGGGCGCCTGCGGTAAGTCTGGTCCCGGTCAGGATCTGTGTGGAGGGTCTTAGAGTAGACGGATGTGTCCTGAGTCAGCCGAACATCTTAAAGCAAACAGGGTCCAAAATGAGCTCCTTGTGTTGGCCACCTGTTTGTTTATGTTGTCATTGCTGTCCTGTTTACACTTATTTTTAATTTATTTCACTGAAGGGATGTTTTGGCCCTGCAATGTAAGGTGACCCTGAGTGTCCTGAAATCACATTATCACACGATTTATGCCGTGATTATATATATATATATATAATTTTTTTAATGTTTGTTTCTAATTTAGAAAGGGCATCAAATTAGTTAAGTTCTTTAAGACCAACATTGTGTCCTATCATCATATAATTTTTTACTGATTTTAAGTTAATTTTACAATCAAGTGATCAATCATTGAATCCCAAAGTAAGCGCATGTGTCCTGCTAATTAGTCCAGCCTTGCTAACAAACTACAAAATAATTTTGCCAGATGTTCATGGCTATATTGATCCAGCTGCATGGTCATCATAGTATAAATGGTTGAGACGAGGGAGACAAATTACAAAGTTCAAGTGATCCTTAGTTATGATGAAGAAAGTTAAGAGCGTTTTGATTTGACTTGATTTAAGCTTCATAAGTGTAAGTATTCCGATTATTTCGCTCTGCTTGCCACTTACTTTGTGTGCGTGTGTGTGCGTGTGTGTGTGTGTGTGTGTGTGTCGGGTCCCAGCTGGCTCCACTGCAGGGCCTCAAGGGGGATGTGTGTCCTTGAGTGTTAGGGCATGGATGTTGTATCCCTAACCTCTGGGAATTCAAACGCTGCCTCCCTCTGCCTCTCACCACACACACACACACACACACACACACACACACACACACACACACACACACACACACACACACACTTACACACACACACACACACACACACACACACACACACACACGCACTTAGTCACACATGAACGTCTCCCAGTAGAAAAGCAGTGGTTCATTTCAAACCTGCGTCCCGAAGCAGACTTAGCATCTATGCAGAAGCCGATGTGCCCTGTGCCCATGTCTGTTCTGCTTTCACAGGCAAGCTATCAGAGAATCTAGTGGCAAGCTCCACAGGGAGCCCTTAATCTTGCATAAATATTGAAAAACAGCACTTCTAAAGCGAGTGCTGGTTTTAATAAGTATTGAAACGTCCACTTCTCAACCGAGTGCTAATTTTATTTGAAGTACCCCCTTCTGAGTACGTAGATACTGCAGCTGGCGCGCGCGTGTCGATGAGTGTGCGTTTCCAACCTATCTATCCGTGCAGCTACCGGTGGATGGTGGGCGGCCGTGCGTCTCACTTCCTCCCCTTGCTCCCCAGGGTGAACGACTGCATCCTGCGGGTGAACGACTCGGACGTGTGGGAGGTGTCCCACAGTAAGGCCGTGGAGGCCCTGAAGGTGGCGGGCTCCATCGTGCGGCTGTACGTGCGGCGCCGCCGGCCCATGCTGGAGACCGTCCTGGAGATCAAGCTCATCAAGGGACCCAAAGGTGGGAGGGGAAGGGGGACGGGGGAGAACGTCGGGGGTGGGCTGGAATAGTCTCTAGTGCTGGTTAGTAAGGCTGCTCAATTAAATGAATATTAATCACAATGGTGATTTTGAACTCTGCCATAGCAAATTGTGGAGCATTGCAATTAATTGATAGATGAATTAGGAATTTATAGATTAATTAGGTGAAGTATAAATAAGTTGAAATGAGTGCGGCCGCGACATTCAAGTCAAATTACAATTACTATGACTCAGCAATTTCTTTGCTAATGGTGTTTTTTATAAACAGTTAGCACCGCATAGGATGAATTGAATCGATATTGTGCTTTGAAATTATTCTAATTTGAATTAAAGTTAAAAATAATAAAACCTCATGTGACTTTTAAGGAAAAATTGTGTATGGATAAAGAATTATGTTGAGTTAGAGGCTTCCACAAATTCTGCCTCTTGCTATTGGTATCCAGCTTTTAGGGGGGGGGGCTACCTTGCATGCTAAGCTAATCTTGTCCACACGCACAGGGCTGGGGTTCAGCATAGCGGGCGGGGTCGGAAACCAGCACATCCCCGGAGACAACAGCATCTACGTCACCAAGATCATCGACGGGGGAGCGGCCCAGAAGGACACCCGGCTACAAGTGGGAGACCGGCTGCTCATGGTGAGGGATCCTCTCGTCGACCACTGAACTGAAACACAGTACATTACACCAACCGTCTCAGGCTCAAAGGGCTTCACAGGTCCCCTTTCACCAAGACTCCTCACCCTAAGCAGGCCTATAATGATACCAATCCAAATATATATTTTTCGAGCGATCTGATTTGTCCAAAAGGATGCGATATGATAGGTTGAAAAGAGAAATATTATTTTCTGAGTGATCTGATTGGTCGAAAAATCTATATTTTAAGAGCTTTCCACTTTAAACAAAATTCCTCATCCTAAGCAGTCCTATAAGGATAAAAATCCCAAACCAAGCACAAACACAAAAGGCTCTGTCCGATGAGCAACAGTGTCCCGCAGCTTCCCATTATTCAATTTGCTTTGCGTGAAGTTAAATCTATGCAGTGTGACTTTATGTTATGAATATAATTATGAGCTGTCAATTTGTACCATTTTCTTTTCAGTCAGTAACCTCCCCCACTTGCTTAGCCACTTATCCAAACCTCTTGTGAGGCCGAGCTGCCGCCGATGCACCTGTGAGGCATGCGGCGGCAGAGACCGCCCATGCCTTCCTGCCTTGTCGTGTCAGTATAGCTCAGCTGGCTCCTCAGCTATTAGGGCATCTCTTCGGCGGGGCGCCTTCTTGTTATACCAGCGCCTAATTTAATTACCTCCCATCCCACCGTCGTGCAGCCCTCCCCAAGCCCATCTGTCATAATCTGGTTAGCCGGCATACAGGGAGGGAGTGGGAGGGAGGGAGTGGGAGTGAAGGAGTGTGTGGGAGGGAGGGAGTGGGAGTGAAGGAGTGTGTGGGAGGGAGGGAGGGCGCTGCAACAGGGAGGAGTGTATGAGCAACAATAGGTTGGCTTTTTAACAAGTCATCAACAATCGACCGTCTCTCTGTCTTTGTTGCCCTCTTAATCTCTTAATCTCCTTCTCTCTCTCTCTCTCTGATTCTCTCTCTCTATCTATCGGTCCCGGTGGGGTACACACATAT
This sequence comes from Gadus morhua, assembly GCF_902167405.1. NCBI lineage: Eukaryota > Metazoa > Chordata > Actinopteri > Gadiformes > Gadidae > Gadus > Gadus morhua. The sequence goes on along the minus strand of NC_044054.1, from coordinate 21,618,119 downwards.
ACAACCACACACACACACACACGCGCACACGCACACAAACACACACACACACACACACACAGGTAAACAACTACACCCTGGAGGAGGTGTCCCACGAGGAGGCGGTGGCCATACTGAAGAACACCTCGGACGTGGTCTACCTGAAGGTCGGCAAGCCCACCAACGTGTACCTGTCGGACCCCTATGGGCCTCCGGACATAACGCACTGTGAGTTCCCCTTCGCCTTCTCCCCTTCTAGCGAATGAATTACCTCAGAGAATCCAAGAACACATAGAACCATCGTTGTTTGGTTTGGAGCTGTTATTAGCATCGGCACGATTATCTAGGTTGAGCAAGTGAGACTAAGTGGATTTTGTGTTGTTAAGAGTTTGTGCAATTGAACATGAAGTTGAGTGTAAATTAGGGGTGTTTCACAAAGGTTTGCTTTAATCCCGACCGTGAGCTGTCAGGATGCGCTAATCTACGCTTGGGCTCCTGCTCGGATAATGCCCTGCTCTCAGTGAAGCAGCTAGCTAAGGCAGCTAGCTAGTTAGAGAAGCCTCAGTGCCGGGCAAACGCGGGCGCTGTCTGTCGCATCCTTCTGTGTTCCTTTCTCAATTCCTCGCTCTCTCTCTTTTTTGTCATCCCTCTATGTCTACCCTGACCCTCGTCATCCTTACCCTCACCACACACACACACACACTCGCACTCAAACACACCAACACACACACAGCATTCTCTCCCACCATGGAAAACCATATCTCTTCCCCGGGAAACATCGGCGCCCTGGAGTATAAGTCGGGGCTCCCGCCCATCTCCCCCGGGAGTTACTCCCCCATCCCCAAGCACCTGCTGGGCGACGAGGACGTGAACAGGTTGGACGGTTTTTCCTTCTTACGGTAATTAGTTCCTGCCTTCCTACCGCACCTTCTTCCAGGTAGACGTCGGTGTCTCTGTGTCCCTGTCGGCCCCCCACCCGCCTCCACCCTCCTCCATCGCTGCTCCATCGTGTTCTCCCTAATGGTTTAGCCGTTGTGTTTTCTTGTTGTGTAATGTTGAGCGTTTGGATGGTGTGTGTGTGTGTGTGTGTGTGTGTGTGTGTGTGTGTGTGTGTGTGTGTGTGTGTGTGTGTGTGTGTGTGTGTGTGTGTGTGTGTGTGTGTGTGTGTGTGCGCGTATGTGAGTGTGTGTTGGAAGAGTAACCAAACACTCATCATCACCACGACGGAGACAGTGAAACACAATTTGTTGTACTTGCTTTCTTGTGATTGGCTTAAAGTCGGGGGAGCCATTTAAGGGAAACTAAACAGTTAGGACAATAACGGACGTTTGCAAAAGAGAGATCGCTTTGTAAGTCCTTAACGGGAGACAAAAGTGGGAATGTACCCTATATCATTTGGAAGAAATTAGCCTCTTTTTCTACTTGACTTTTCAACTGCTCTCGCACTCTCAGCCTCTTGAATTACCTCCCATATGGTCAATGTGAGCATTGCTTGGTATGATTGGTCGAAAAAATTTATATTTTTCAAGCTATCTGATCTGTTGAAAAAAAAAAAAAATTGACCAGTGCGGCTCCAAATATGGAGCCACTAGTGACAGTCTGTCGAAAACTGGACAATTAGTGGATAGCTGTCAGCGTGTTGTGTTGGTTGTTGTGTTTTGTAGTTGCACATCCACAAAACACTGGAGAGTATCAGTAGATGGTATGCTTTGGGTACAACTGAGGTCAGAACAGAGATGGGATACTTCTGCCCCCCCTTCCCCCTCACTCCTCTTTCATAGCTTTTACATCATCAGTAGTGGACACATGTTTTGATTTTAGTTCTTCTTTTTTCGAGTTTGCCAGTGGAGTTGTTCTAAGCTTAAAATTATAGATGTCGTCTGCAGTGTCCTTCTCTCTCCCTCACCCTGTTGCTACTGGATCGGGATTAGACTGCACAAACCATGATTCACGATCATGGTCGGTGCGTTACCAAGGACAAACAATAACAAGAGAAAGGCTTAACCGGAGAAAGGCAAAACTTTGGCAAAAGAAAAAAATCGTGTAGTTATCGTTACTATCATGACGTATTTTTGTATTTTTATTCGTACCGGTATGGAATTTCCGGAATGGCAATAACACTCATAAAACATTCCTGTGTGCCGTAACGAGGATGCAGCCGCCCGTCCCCGAACCCAAACGGTGAAAGCGGGACTGAGCTGCTTCCAAGGCTGGATGGCAGATAGCCTGTTTGTCGGAACAATCGGCGAGGATTGGCACTTCCTATAAATCCTTTTGTTCTCCGAAGACTTACCCCTCCTCCCTGCCTCGTCTCTGTGGCCGAGCTAAGAGGATTAAACATTTGTTCTGAGCTTTAAGTACTGCGTTACCTCACTAGTGACCTTCCACACCGCCATAACTTGGGCAGCCATTGTTCACATTTCACGGCCATCCTCCCCTCGTCAAGGTAGTTAACGTTCTCGCGTAGTAAGACAGAGGGCGTGAGTAGATGTTTAATTTAAAACAAGTCGTCGACCTGTGGTGGTATTCAGGATTTTAACCGTAAAGGTCAAAGCATGTTGCGACGAGAAGATGGATTTCTACTTATGGCATGCATTCCTCCCTAGAGGGTAGAGGAAGTTTTAAATACAACAATTTAATGAGGATTATGATCTCTCCCCACAGTCGTCTCCTTTTATATCTAAATCTTCCTGTTTTACAAGAGAAAGGCTAACTGAACGGTCTGAGCGTCCATATTAACCACGTTTCCCCCCTCATTCGCTCCGCTTACAATTCTCTTTGAAAACCTGCCCTTTAATTTCCCTATTAACAAACGACCAGCAGCGCCTCACTCTCTCTGGGGAGACTTTACAAATCTCAAAGAGAATTGTGAACTGGAAAAGGCCCCGAGTCGTACTCCGGCTACGCGTGTTTGGAATGAGAGTGAGTTGGGGGGTGGGGGGGGGGGGGGGGGGGGGGGGAGATTGATGGAACTCAACTGTTTCTAAATGCCACCTTGAGTCGCTCCCCACCCGCTCTCTCTGCCTACTCGTCCTCCTGCCAGTCCGGATTAACGCTCCGTCCTCGTCTCTGGCCAGAAACACGTCAGGGGGTTATGAATGATTCAGCAAAGACGCTCCAGATGTCTTGACCGTCCCTCTGGCGGTTCTCCTCATATCCCCAGCAGTGTCTTCACGCCGGCAGTTGATGTGGTTAGTGAGGCGCATACCGAGGCAAATGTGACACTCAATTTGTTGTCCGGAATATTTCAGATCCACTTTGGATTAAAACTCCACCGCCGGTGATTTAGCACCAAATAGTGCTTATTCAACATGAAAAATGCATATCACCCAAAATATATATATTTTAAAACCTTGCTTAGGGCTGAATGAGACGCTACTATGTCCCACATTATAAAGATATGCAACATTAAATGATATTCATATCGACCGATATAACAAGAGGTCCAAAGTGTCTTCATTGAGCAGCTGTAGGGGTTAGGGCATCTTGCAAGCCTACAGGTACACTTGGGCTCCAACCCAACACCCTACCCACCAGACTATCTGCCCCTGACAGCCAAGGCCTTAGCATGGAATCTGGGCTCATAGGCACACAGATGAGGCCGTTCCAGACAGCACAGAGCCCGGGCCTGAAGTGGGTGGCAAGACAGAGCTCTCGGAAGAGGATTCCTTCAAATCTGTGTATTTCCATAGATTCCTTCAAATCTGTGTATTTCCATAGATTCCTTCAAACCTGTGTATTTCCATAGATTCCTTCAAATCTGTGTATTTCCATAGATTCCTTCAAACCTGTGTCTTTCCACAGTGCCCAGTCTACGTATTGTTGATTTGAAAACCTCACAGTCCGCTAGGACAGTGCTATTGCAGCAGCACATCCCAAAAGTCAGAATTGCACTTACAAATATAAGGGGGATAGAGAAGAACAAGACTTGTTGGGTGTGTTTACTTTGCCTAAACCTGGCGTTGTCCAGTTCTGGTGAGCCACCATCTCCACGTCTCTCCCTGTCTGTGCCAGACTCCGACGTCGTGGACGGATGGACAGGGAGCTTAGAGAAATGTCTGTCTGAGTCGCATCATGAACGAGCGGACACTGACTCCACGGCCCGCACATCAAAACGCTGGCACAAATGAAATGGACTGCGGCCCTCGACCACGGTATCGCTATGGCTCAGCCCCGCTCTCCCAGAATCCTTAGGGCCCACGATCAGTTCAGTCAGCTGTAGACTGCCAGTAGCTACATAATACACATGGGCACGTGACAGTCTGTCAGGCAGAGAGCTCGCCCGCGGAGGGCATATAGTGACAGTCTGTGTGTGTGTGTGTGTGTGTGTGTGTGTGTGTGTGTGTGTGTGTGTGTGTGTGTGTGTGTGTGTGTGTGTGTGTGTGTGTGTGTGTGTGTGTGTGTGTGTGTGTGTGTGGATGATGTAGTGCCTGTTGTCATGTCCATGTATGCAGTGTGCATTTGTGTGGGTGACTGATTAGGCACTGTGTGTGTGTGTGTGTGTGTGTGTGTGTGTGTGTGTGTGTGTGTGTGTGTGTGTGTGTGTGTGTGTGTGTGTGTGTGTGTGTGTGTGTGTGTGTGTGTGTGTGTGTGTATGTATATGGCTGTGTTAGTGAGCTGTGGAGTATGCTAATTTGTACACTGCCTATTAGTCGACTCAAATTTAATCTGCAGTAGCAGAACTGTAGCTCCCAGCATCACAACAAACTTTGTTCACGCACGGACGCACATACACGAACACACACACACACACACACACACACACACACACACACACACACACACACACACACACACACACACACACAGACACACACACACACACACACACACACACACACACACACACACACATAGCGAATCATCAGTCGTGCAGATACACATTCAGCGCATAAACAGCTCTTCTGTGCACTCTCGGACAGTACGGCCTCCGAAACACTGCACATGATTTCACATTCCGTTTACACTGAGAGGCAGGCTTGCACGTCTACGCTTCTCTGTTTAGAGCACCGATCAATACACCACTGTGTACAGCGTGGATCTGGCTCCGGCCATGTGCACGGGAGGGGAGGTATTCAAATCTGAATCCGGTTAGGTGGCGATGATGATGATGATGATGATGATGTGATGTCCCTTGAGTGAAGAAGATCGCACGGCAACGGCGTGTCCTCTTCAGTGTGTCCGAGGATGTGCGCCCCCGTTTTTGAAGCCGTCTCCATTAGAGTCCGTCCGCCTGTCTGTCATGACCTCACGCTATGTCAGTCTGGTTCTCTGTCGCATGCTTTTATGTTGTGAGTCTGTTCTAAATTCAACCTCGATGTAAACTGTGCATTGAATTTACTTTTGGATCATATAAATAATAAGTTTCATAATTTGAAAAGTATTAATGAAAAGATAACATTGAGCATTGTACTCTTCAACGTCTGGGTTATTTTTGTGTCCGGGGTCTTGTCGGTTATAAATAAAGCGGCTGTGATGCCCATGAGCAGGAGAGTGTGTGAACGAGCGGCCTGCACGCGCCAAAGTGACTCACGATGTCTTTTTGCCCTCCGCCTCCCCGATTAGAAACCCATCGCTAGACGACAGCGACGGTCACAGGTTTGAGTCCCAGCATTTCCAGCTTAGGTGAGAACCGCCCCCGTCTGCCTACTGCACGCTGCGTGACCACGCCCACTCGTCCTTCATCTGCCCCCCCACCCCCCACCCCCCTGCCAGACCCCACCCCACACCCCCTCCCAGCTTGTTTTTCTTCCAATTTATTGGATCTGGTATTCATGGCGTCTTTTTTCCCCTTTGTTTATTTCCTGCTATCTTGCTCCGTTGCCTGTATTACGTTCTTTCCTGTCTTCCCCCTCTTCTCGCCGCCTTTCTCTGTTTTCCTGAAACAGAAATGTATTCCTCCCCTCTCCCCTCTCCCCTCTCCCCTCTCCCCTCTCCCTTCACCCCTCACCACTTCTATTTCCTTCACACCGGGCACTAACCTCAGTTCTTGTCTTTCACTCCCTAATCCCCAACTCCTCACCCCCTGCCCTCCCCCTGCTCCCCTACCTCCCCCCTCCCTCCCCCCCCCCCAGGCCTCCCGAGCCCGTTTACAGCACTGTGAACAAACTGTGTGACAAACTGCCCTCTCCCCGACACTACTCTCCCCTGGAGGACGACAAGAGCCTCCTCCACTCCGTCCCCTTCCCCACCTATCACTTAGGCCTGTTCCCCGACACGGACGTCACCAGGTAATACCGCCATACCGTGAACCCCCCCACCCACCACCTCCACCACCTCCACCGTCACCAACTCCACCCCCACGCCATTCCAGAAGGGCTTTGGCTCTTTCGTCATGTGCATGCCACCCCTAAACCCCCCCATCCCCCAGCATCACAATCATCATCATCATCATCATCATCATCCCCACCGCCGCCGTCACCCCAACAACTCTCCCTCACTAAAACCCGCAAGCCTCTCAAATTTTTTGGGCGCTGTGATTTATTTATTTCTCCCGGTACGGTTAATGGGAAGCCTGGCGCTTATCTTCCCCCGACACATTGTGCAGGTCGGGTCTCCGTCATTGGAGTTCCAACTTTTTCGTGGCTCCCCTGCTTCTTTCGGGGGGGAAGTCGGTGTCACTAAAGCAAATTTAAGCAAATTTCTCCTTGAGCATTTTCCTTTTTTTTTTTGTAGCTTGCTCTACTTTAAACGGTGGTTTACAAAGAGAAACTAATCGCAAGGAGAGGCTTTTCACACTGGAGTGTACCAAAGTGGGACTTGGATTCTGACGAGGCTGTTGTAGGCCTGAGAACAGGGACGCGTGTCCTCAGAGAACAACCCTGACCTCTGCTTACAGGCCAACAGCGCTCCGTATGTTTTCCATCACATCCCTTCCTCAGGTTGAGCAGGGGGACTCCAGGCTGTTGTGTCGTCTGACATGCCAACCACTTTTATAGCCGGTGGCTGCGGTGCTCATGGAAAACGAGGTGACTTCGGCCCGGATCTTTTGACTTCCGTTTGGGTTCCACTCGCACTGAACCTCACTGTGAGGACATTTTTTCAGCCTGATCTCAACGTGACTAGCTCAGAACAGTTTCAATTTCATGCGGTTTTCTTCTAGAAACCGAACGAGAACAAGTCGTTAATGATAATTAATATTAATTCCCACCTGTTGAACACCTTAAATGTTTTCTCAAATGTGGGACTTTCGGGCAAATTTCACACAAAGAGACATGGTTTACGTGAGATATTATAACATTGACAATGATGATAATAAAGAAGCATTTCCAAAGAGTAAAGCTTTATTCAAATGACAAACGTGTAGGCCTATAAATGTGCCTTACAAAACACCAGCAGAAACGACACGAATCACACCGGCTTAAGCGTCTGCTTATCAGAACATGCACGTTTTATGTGGGTTTTGCTTTGCCCAGTGAGGAGATACACCTGACCACACGGAAAGGCTGATGTCCCGATAAAAAACACAGACGAACCCGACCATGATGAGAGCCCTCCGGTGCCCTCACCCTGGAGGGGTGGATTTCTTTTGTCAGCCTGCGACCTGCGCTTATCCTGAGCCACGCGTCTTGTATCCCCGAACACACAGCCCTGTGTGTGCGGGGATGAAGGGGGATGAAGGGTCTGTGATGGCTCGGTGCAGATACCCGATGCAACCACCGTTTCCTGGTCTTACCTCTTGAGACCCACAATGCTCAAAAGAGCCTGCTGCAAACACAAAGGTTTCAAGAGCTTCATTGCAGGAAGGCCCTGTAGGGAAATGTCCTGCAGTGATTGACGTGGGATGTCGCAATGATGGGTTTTTTTGGCAACATCACTGCAGTTAATTTACCTGACAGTAGGGGACAGTATATCACCAGCATAGACGATGTTTGTGGTTGGTCCGTGAAAGGGAGCATATAGCTATATATTCTTGTACTTCCTGTACAATCTAATTGTGTTACGGCAGATAAGCATGGTGGCATTTGTCCAGACGAAGGAATAAAGAGAAAAGTAAACAATTACACAATATGAGGGCTGTTGGCCGTGTGTGTGTGCGTGTGTGTGTGTGTGTGTGTGTGTGCGTCTTTGGAGGGGCTAGTAAGAGATAGTACGTGATGGGATCCCTCTTGTTCAAATTGGGACAAGTCCTCCTAAGTAGAGCACTATCCCCCTGTGGCTCTCTCTCTCTTTCTCTGCCTCTCTCGCTCTCTCTCTCCCCGTCTCCCTTTTCTCTTCCCTTTTTATCTTATCGCTCGCCCTTCTCCCTGTGTATCACCGAGATTGCCCTGCGTCCGTCCGTCCCTCAGTCCGTACGGCGCGCGTCCCGCCACGTGCCCCACCGTCCGTGCACGTTTCTTTCTTCTTCCTTCCCTCTTCTTCCACCTCTTCTTGTGTTGTCCACCCACGGTCTGTCTTGGGAGGGTGTCGCGGTGTGTGTGTGAGCGTGAGCGGCTGGTGTGTGAGGATGCACCGCCCGTCGGAGTCCCCCGAGCTCATGTACTACCTGAACTGCGTGTACAGGGAGCCGCGCAAGATGGTGCTCCACAAGGGCTCCACCGGCCTGGGCTTCAACATCGTGGGCGGTGAGGACGGCGAGGGCATCTTCGTGTCCTTCATCCTGGCCGGGGGGCCGGCCGACCTCAGCGGGGAGCTGAGGAGGGGAGACCAGATCCTCTCGGTGAGTCTCAACCGCCTCCCTCTGTCCGTAGGGCTATCCGCCCTCTCCTGTGTTATCTGCCCTCCGTCATGTGTCCTGAGTGCTCCCCTCTGTCCTCTCTCAATTAGTCGTCTCTCCTAAGTGCTCTGTCCTCTCTGCTATGTCTCTTCTAATTCTGCGCTCCCTTCTCTCCTAAGTCCTCTCCTGTGTCTTATGTCCTCTCGTGTTTCCTATGTCCTCTCCTTTGTCCTTTCTCACCTAAGTCCTCTCCTCTCTCTCCTGTGTCCTATCACCTCTCCTCTCTCCTCTCCCACCAAGTCCTCTCTACTAAGGACTCTGTCCTCTCTCCTGTGTCATATGTCCTCTCCTCTCTCACCAAGTCCTCTCTACTAAGGACTCTGTCCTCTCTCCTTTGTCCTATGTCCTCTCTCACCTAGCCCTCTCTCCTCATTCCGCTCTCTTCTCTCCTATGTCCTCTCCTGTGTCCTAAGTCCTCTCCTCTGTCCTCTCTCACCTAGTCCTCTCTCCTAAGTACTCTTCCCTCTCTCCTCTGTCTATGTCCTATCCTATGTCCTCTCTCATCTATTCCTCTCTCCTTTGGCCGACGTCTTGCCCTCTGTCCCCTCTCCTCATCCATCTCCCCTTAGCCCTTTCTCCTTAGGCTCCTCTCTTACTGTGTCCCTATCTCCTCTCCTCTCTCCTCCCTCCTCCTTCTCTGTCCAAAGCTCCAGCCCTTTAGTGTTCCCTGGGACTCTGAATAGAGCTTTGTATATGCCAGAGAATCAGACCATATAGTGCTAAGCACAATGAAGGGTCACAGTGGAGTATAGAACAATACATGGAAGTGTATCATTAGATCCATAATTCGATTTTACACAAAACCCTATCTCAACTTGTGCATCGGCGGTTGAATTTCATGCACTCAATACTCAAAACGGTCAAAGCAGTAGCACAATTAACAGCATGAATCCTTTTGATTGCTTAATAAAAGTGTTACCCAAACTATGACCTCCCACCCCGTACTGCGATGATTGTATAGCATGCATTTTCCCACTGACCTCTTCAACTATAGTCCAGTGGCCTAGTTCAGCCCAGTGATGTAATTAAGCTTATTATAAAACTGCCGCTAATGTACTTCTGGCTCAAAGGGATCAAACCGGATATTTTTGGTCTTGCACACTTTCTTCTATAAAGATATAAATAGCTGCTACAGGGATATAAATAAACTGCAATGGATCATTTTAACAGATTCACATTCGCCTTCTGCTACATTTCGTGAGCATTTTCACGGAAACTCTTTACAGCCAAGGAGTTGCTGTGAGTCTGACGCCTGCAACTTCACAGCAAGGTCAAATGATAATTTGACTGAAAAGCCAACGGAATGTACACGTAATGAATCCAGAATCTAGGTCAATTATCTTGTAATATTAGGACCACACTCACACACACAGACTCCTGGAGGAGCAGTAAATGAGAGGTGACGATCATCGCAGCTTGTAACAGGCCCCGGTGCAGCGCTCCGTAGAGCGGAGCAGATTGTGGCGGGCCTGTTCCAGGGCTAGTTCTCTGAACACGGTGTTAAACCAGCCGGGCACCTGTCACCCAGCCCATTTCAGTCCAATCACCACCTGAGTCTTCCCTGATGAAGGCAAGCGGTTAGTGCTCCAGTGGTGCCCTCGTTTTCAGGTCTAAGAATAACCTCTTCACTCTCTGTCATTCTCTCTCTATGTCTCTCTCTCTCTCTCTCTCTCTCTCTCTCTCTCTCTCTCTCTCTCTCTCTCTCTCTCTCGCTCTCGCTCTCGCTCTTTCTCTCATTTTTTCTCTCTCGCTCGCCCCCGCTTTCTCTCCAGTCTCTCTCTTTATTCCTGTTTCTGTTAGGTTTGTAACTACGGCATGGCAACACATGTTTGCTTGTTTCTATTGTTAACAGTGTGTGTGTTTGTGTGTGTCGGGGGGTGGGGGGTGGATTTCCACACATACTTCACACTTCAGCCCCCATCGGTTTATGTGCAACCCAACACACTAAAATCGAAATGTCCCAGTTGCAGCTCAATTTAGTGAAATGGGGTGTATTTAACTATACAAACTAGGCCAAATAGTGTGTGTGTGTGTGTGTGTGTGTGTGTGTGTGTGTGTGTGTGTGTGTGTGTGTGTGTGTGTGTGTGTGTGTGTGTGTGTGTGTGTGTGTGTGTGTGTGTGTGTGTGTGTGTGTGTCTGTGTAATGCTTTCCCTAAGGTTTGGATTTATTGTTGTGGTTACTCTTAAAATAAAACGTAAACTGCTTTCAAATCTTTATCGGCCTAGTAAACACCTCCATAAATGGTATGACATCAAAAGTGATGTTATGTCTATCCTAGCCTAGTTCTCTCCCCCCCCCCCCCCCCCCTCTCTCTCTCTCTCTCTCTCTCTCTCTCTCTCTCTCTCTCTCTCTCTCTCTCTCTCTTTCTCTTTCTCGCTCGCTCCCTGTCTTTGTCCTTCCTCTCTCTCTTCCTCCTCCAGTCCATAACTAACCTTCCTGATTCTCCTCATGCTGTGTGGACAGGTGAACGGCATTGACCTGCGAGGGGCCACCCACGAGCAGGCTGCCGCCGCACTGAAGGGAGCGGGCCAGATGGTCACCATTGTGGCCCAGTACCGGCCTGAAGGTGAGCACTGACAACCAGCCAGCCAGGTGTTAGCCAGGGATGCGCATTTCACCGGGTGATACAAACTGTGACTAAATCAAAGTATTTACTGGATTCCACAGTGTTGGGTTAAGACTGGCTGTTTTTAGAATCAACTCTTTTGGACTCGACTCTCCGTCCCGAGAGTAAACTACAAAGTGTTCAGGAGCATTTGAAGGGTTGATTTGGGTCTTATTCTGTGGCTTATTTTGTGAGGTCTGAAATGACATCCTTTTGACTTGAACTCCTTTGAGCCAATCATAAAATTACCATTGAAATAGCCGATCATAGATAGAGCTTTCTGTACAGTCTAGTTTTGGTTATAAACTTTTAAGGCTAGAACCTCATGTTCAACTTTTATCTAAAAAAAAACACCTTAAGGTGGAAACTATGGAAGTGGTTATAAAACAAGGACAATTCTTACTGTTGTTTATAAATCGTACACCCACTCTGTCTGTACGTGTGTAGTGGGTAGTAGTAAGAACCTGAGGACTACTAGTGTAGAACTGGGAAAGAGGAAAGTCTGGTTATTTGCCATGTTTTCTGAAATCTCTCTTTACCTGATTATCGATCTGTATCGATCCACTCTAAATGACAAAACATTTAATCGACACAGCCAATGACGCCATACTGAATTGCGTAACGAGTTTCTCTGCGTCTTTCAAATTATATATTGTGGCCATCTGCACAAACACATGTATTAAAAGACACAAAAATATAATAGAGATACTATTCCCAGCACCCACCTAGGCAATCAACCACTGTTGGCGCCCTACAGTGAAAAACATAGGTCAGGTAAGGTAACCCGCCTCACCTGATCTGATTATGGTTACAGGAAGTACCGCCAGCCAGCAAAGGAAATAACTCATGGTTAAAGAGCTCACACTGAGCCAAGGAAAAAACATACTACTCCCCACTAAAGCTCATGTGCCAGGCCTCTCATCAATGTCATCTATTATCGTCTCGCTAATTATTGCCGCCATGATTCTATTCCAAGTGCGGTCTCTTTTTATGCTCCGTCGAAGCGAGAACATTTCCACGGAATTTAGCAACGGTGCCAAAAATGGGACGCTACCGTATTACAGCGTGTCAGCCTGGAATGATCCATACGCATTAAGGACCGGAACAGGACGATATTAATTTGCTTAACAGAGCATCGTCTCCTGCCGCTCACATAGCAATCAAACCTAAACCAAAAAAATACAAATAAATGTGTGCGGTCCCAAACGCTTCTGTGTCTGAAACGGCCACCGTGCCAAGCAAACCAACCGGGCCTGGCTGGCCCTGCTCCCACTAACGGCTCCTCTCTCTTCTCTCGCCCATCAGAACTTGCCCTATGCTCACCATGCCGGGGCCCTTCTCCAGCACCAGGTTTGTGCTGCTGGCACCGGCGGTTGCTCTGTGTAGTGGCATCATTCACCGCTGTAGGGGGTGGGGGTGGGGAAAAAAAACAAGTGAATGACTGCAACTACAGACAACAGCCAACTACACCCTATTTAACCACCGGGCATGTCTTGTTGTTAATAACAACCCTCCCCCCCCCCCACCCCCCACCCCCTTGAAGAAATTACGTATATTTTTATCCCATATTACGATACTATAGATATATAATTATTTTCTCAATCCTCGACTGTGCACTTTTGAAAACCCCCCCTCCTCACTTGTCCTTGTGTACTTTTTGACTTCTCGTCCCTGGTCTTGAAGCCAAGCCCTGAATGTGTAGTCCGTTCTCCCAAACCCATATACTGGCTCCTCCCACCCTAGAATTAAATGTGTATGTAAAGATGTCCTCTGCAGAAGAGCTGTGTTGTGTTTTGAACCCAAATTGGAGAGACATCCAGTGTATGAGGCAGCCAATATATGATGAACCATACCTGGTTTATTACGCGTTATAAATTTGTAGTGCAACTATATATTTGTAATGTTTAAAATGACACGGTAGTTGAATGACAATCAGCTCATGCCATGAGAAGTAGTATTTTCCACTTGTGAATCTTAGAAAAACAGATGTAGCTGAGGATGTGGCTGGCACAGATACAGCTTGGTGGGTATGAGAGCCGTAAGGCTGCAGTCTACATCTGCGGTTTCATGGTTTCATTAACCCACAACCTGACTCCGTATCCACAGGAAACAGATAATTTGAGAGATGACAAAGAGTATCTCTCTTGGTATCTACAAATCAATTGTACTGTGTATTGTAATTTGTCTCTGTTGATCGGTTGTACAAATGCAGCCAAACTCTGAGTCAAACTCTGAAATGAATCAAAGCTTTGTCTGAAGGGCATTGGCTTAATATAAGTTGTTAGATCTTGATATAACAATTGCTCTCTGATCTATACTTGTTGAAAACCTTGAAACACATGCAAGGTTGATCCCCCACTGAATTTACAATGAGGTACGGGGCAGGATCGCATCGTGACTTGGAAGCTTGACTCCAGGCCAAAGCTTCTGGGTTCGATAACCAAGGTCTGCAGCCTCTTTGTAATCAAATGTTATGCTATCAGGTCTCTCTTGCCAAAGAGGTGCTCAACCTCAATGAAACAAACCTGAATAGGTAACGGTTCAATAAAAAAAAGAATAGCCAACAGATCAATATTCTCAATAGAGCAAGGTACGAAAAGGGTTGTACAGGGTCAGAAACTAGTTATTCCACCTCGGCACTTCCGTAATCACCGGTCCACTGACCCCCACGATGAATAATTTCGGTTGAGTCGCTGCAATAGAGACCAGGAGAGGTAGGTGGGTTTCTAATGGGGCTGCAGCACAGGGAGAGGTATTCAGCCCTCGAGGGACTAGAGGGCATGCATGTCCTCCAGGGAAGTGGCTGGACCGCTGGAGGGGGTTTGTTCCCAAATGTTTGCTGATTTTAGATTTTGTTTTTCTATGTGTGTGAGAATTGCATTAACTTTCAAGTGGTGTCCAAATGTCAGTACCTACGACAATTCACTAGCTTCTATTGCTAATGGAAAAGGGAGAAAAATACTTGGTTAACTCTACGTTACTTATCACTTAGTGTTTATTTTAATGAGAAGAAGAATTGTCACAGACGTTAATACAGTGAAAATCCTTTTGAAGCAATTGAAACAGCATCATTAAGTGATTTTGTGTCATTTTCGTGGCAAATTCTGCTGGCAGCCTGAAAGAACAATTGTCATGGGATTTGTCTAGCTAATTTGTAGACCTTGCTATGCTGCGTGTGGTGAGATCTGACAGAAATTCAAGACTGCACGGCAACCTTTGGCAATTCCACCTTTTTCCGTGTCCTGAATACGGGAGCATGCCCACGTGTGATTGCTACAAATAATGCTTTGGGTTTCACTGTCCCAAAGACAGCTCATTAAACCAAGAGGTGACTCATAATAGGAGCATCTCTGGTAGGATTTATTGAACACGGATTATTACCCCGTAATAAAAAAAGGTCTCCCGCCGAATTCAAGTCAAGCCAACCCTTGACTCTGATCCGGCGCCAGACCTTTGAAGGCCTGGGAGACTGGCCTGGGTTGACCCTGGGATTATTCCTCTCCTTCTCGGGCCAGAGTACGGACGTTTTGAGGCCAAGATCCACGACCTCCGGGAGCAGATGATGAACCACAGCATGAGTTCTGGGTCAGGGTCGCTACGAACCAATCAGAAGAGGTCCCTCTATGTCAGGTAGGGACTGTTCTACCCTTTCTACCACAGTAGTCTTTTGGCAGCGTTTAGCTGGTGCAATATCTCTCTGTCTCTGTCTCTCTGTATCTTGCTCTTGCTCTCTCTCGCTCTCTCTCGCTTATCACTGCCAATGCTGATACCAATAACCGATTCGATCCATTAATTTTATTGAAGAGTGTGGACGTAGGCTGATATGTGTTAACGTTATCTCCTTTCGCAACAATCCCAAATTGCCAGTATAGGTCCCAGGAGGATATATCTCTGTCTCTCTGTCCTTCTTTCTCTCTATAGCTTTCTTTCTTCCTTTCTGACGTTCTTATTTCTTTTTGTGCCAAAGTGCTCAATCGACTCCCTTTGTGTGTGTCTGTCTTTTTTTGTGTGTGTGTGTGTGTGTGTCTGTCTGTGTTCGACGCTCTGCTTCCAGGGCCCTGTTCGACTATGAGAAGGCCAAGGACAGCGGGCTGCCCAGCCAGGGTCTGAGCTTCCGCTACGGAGACATCCTGCACGTCATCAACGCCTCTGATGATGAGTGGTGGCAGGCCCGCCGCGTGACGCCGCACGGGGACAGCGACGAGATGGGCGTCATCCCCAGCAAGAGACGGTCAGCAGAGAGCCAATGTTCGGCGGCCATCTTCTTAACAAACAACCTCCACTTCAATTGAATGATAATGTAGGGGGGGGGGAGGGAGGGAGGGAGGGAGGGAGGGAGAGAGAGAGAGAGAGAGAGAGAGAGAGAGAGAGAGAGAGAGAGAGAGAGAGAGAGAGAGAGAGAGAGAGAGAGAGAGAGAGAGAGAGAGAGAGAGAGAGAGAGAGAGAGAGAGAGAGAGAGAGAGAGAGAGAGAGGATTATGAAACTACAAGCCAAAAAGGTTCCTCCCTCGTTGCTTAATGTTCTGTGATTGACAAGCAAGATGGAGGCCCCGAACCAATCAGGACCTATAGCTCCATATCAAACCAGAGATGCAACATTTTTAATCTGATTTTAGTCTTATAGGGGATTACCATTTTGGTTATAGAAGCAATCATTTTAAACCAAGTCTTTAATTATTCAAGGAAATCGTTCATCGACATCTCATACATTAATTTATCATTGATGACCCTGTGGTGATTTCTCGGTAATGGATGAAGGCCCCCGTAGTGACTGTCCTCGCTCTGCAGGGTGGAGCGGAAGGAGCGAGCGCGTCTGAAGACGGTGAAGTTCAACGCCAAGCCGGGCTCCATCGACTCCAAAGGGGTGAGTGTGATTGTAAATATCAAGTAAGGATCTGGGGATCTAGTAAGGATCTTCTGCTGACTTGTTGTTCTCATCATGGGCGTTAATCGTAAAACTTTACGAATGAAACGGTCAAGTTCGGACAAGGCGTGTCATTTGGACTGATTTTTAAGACGCATATTTTGCGCTGATATGTAGTGTAGTTTTAGCCGTTCGCTGTGTTTTCTTAGATACATGCATAGGGTAACTCGATCCTTGGCTATATTTCATTTAATGACACACAAGAGTATTAGTGTGCAAGAACATACACTTTCATCAGAATACCCCTCATCTAATGCTTACCATACAACATCACAAAATCCAGTTCCCAAATGAAGGGGGAAAGGTAGAATTCTAAGCAAATATCCAATCTCTATTAACCGGCCTTTCATTTGCACTTAATGCACATAAAAGCTTGCGTCTTCAAAATGCAAATATTTCCCACGAGGGAGGCGATCATTGAGGTCTACAGAATGTGTCAAGGAACCCCTCCAGTGTCGTTGTCCATTTTGGCTCACGGTAAAACAGCCATTGATTATCCTTCCATGGGTACGTTCCACCTCTGCCTCTGAGTCCAAAGTCACCCCTCCATTCCCTGTGGCTGCATGCTCAGTTTTGCTTATTTTGTTTCTCTTCTGAGGCAATACCCTGATTACGTTTCTCACAGCATGATACCTTCAACCCTTTTTTGGCGTGTCTCACCTTGCCTGTGTATTATTTATGTTCATTTATTTATGTGTCTTTTGTGCCTTGGATGCAACTGTGGGATATCAGAGGTTATGGAGAAAAAAGTTCTGCTGTAGGAAAGACGGTTTGATGTTGAACCGTTGCAAGAAAAGTATTTTTCATTTATGAATAAAAAAATATATATTTTTTTTTTTTCTTAGCTTTGTAAAGCCTAATGATTTCGGCCAGTAATGGGCCAAAAGTATCCACTCATTGAATGGTCTTTTTATGTTTTGAGGTAAGGTAAACACTCAAGTATAAACAATGCTAAATATTTTGTTTATTCAAGATTACAGGGAGCACGTAAAACAAACAAAAAAGCCTCAAAAATAGTATCATTGACAGACTTCGAGAGGACCGACTTCGAGATAAAAGAGAGCAGTATAATCAGTGTTTACCTCAATCGCTTTGAATTAGAAGGGTCACCATCAGAACGACCTTGTTGACTTCCCACTGTCTTTGCTAGCAGTTTGTTTGTTTGTTTTCTGTCTGCATGAAAATGTCCACCAGTCACACATACCTGTCCCCCCCCCCCCCCCCCCCCCCTACCCAACACCCACCCCTACCCCATGCCCTCTCTCCTCCACAGTCATTCAATGACAAACGTAAAAAGAATTACATCTTCACACGAAAGTTTCCATTCTACAAGAACAAAGATGGCGACCAAGAAGGCAGTGATTCTGACCGTAAGTAAGCCACGGCCGCACGCACACACATCGAGGCACACACACACACACACAGCCACACACACACACACACACATCTACAAGAACACACACACACACGCATGCATGCACAGACACACACACAGAGTAGGGCATACTTGCAGTGGTTGATACGCAAGTAATAGTACAGCTTTGCGTCGCGAGAAAAGGGTTTGGGTTCTTTTCTGTGAGGTTTCCTGCTGTCTCTGTCGTCATTTTCTGTGTCTCCTTGTGCAGAGTTGTCCGAGTTCCTAGTCTTGAGAACGAATCAATCAACAGATTTAAAACACGTTAAGGCTCCTAGAACTAAACCCTAAAAAGCCCAAAGGAGCATCAACTCTGTGTATTTGGCTCCCCCTGCTGGCTGATTCGTGTTCACAGGCAGAACTCGGCCCCCTGGCCTTCGAACTGAAGGCAGCTCCCGCCTTTCAACGCCTCTTACCTTTCCCTTCTCTTGGTATCTGGTGTCGCTCCCCCCTCTCTCTCTCTCTCTCTCTCTTTTTTCCCACTGTCTTTTCTGTGTCTCTCTGTGGACGTCCGGGTACCCGTAGGACATCCTGGGCCTGGGTGATGATGGGTATGGGACCAAGACATTCAGTAAGTGGTTCTCAGAGCCGTCGGTTCCCTCCTAACGTTTGGCTCTTACCCAGCAACGCCACGTCACATCTCCCTGTTAACATTGACATTGATTTTTATTTATTTATTTTTTGATATGGTTTCTGCAGTATCTCTGCATGCCAGGTGTAAGTGCTTTTCTCTGTGTGCTGCTCCTTACCTCTGTCAATCAGGTTTTAGCGTAACCGTCCAAATGTTTATACGTTAAATACAACACATCGTTTGACAAGGAATGGGCAAACAATTTAACAACGATGTTTGTATTTGATGTATTATTAATGATTATGTGTGTATTTTTATGATGTAATAATAAATATAATCTATATTTTTTATAGATATATTTTATATTTATTAACATAATATTAAATATATTAAGATAAATAAATAATGCAGTCTAAACACTAGGCGTCATAGCAGATTGGCGTCAGAGTTAATTGTATGTCATCATTGTCAAATCAATCTTATCAGCCCCCGCATGAACAGTATTATTAAGTTGAGGGAGGCGACCTCCAGCTACACACACTGGTTTGATTGGGCTACTTATTGATTCGTTAATTGAATTGCTTCAATATAAATGTCGTTCCTTCATTAGCAAGGTGCGCCGATGACGTTAGTTCCTGCCACAGGCTGCTTCATTCGTCTGCTATTTTTAGCAACAACTTCCCCTTAAATTACCGGTACTTTGAAGTCATTTAAGTGGCCTGCTGTGCCCATGTGATTTAATAGGCAATTGAAACCTTGGCAATACCAGCTTGATCTATGCGCAAGTACCTACACTTAATACGATCTTATGAATACTGTTTTGGGTTTTCTCAAGATATGATTGAACTGGTTATGAATATCGTATACAACTCCCACGTTGGATACTGTACTATATAGACTCCCGTTCCCGGTGCACACTGACTTTGTAATGCTAATAAAGGCGAATGCATGTTTGCATGATGCTCATGACTATAACCTTATTGCAATGTTTGCTTACTTTATCTGTGATTGCACCCTGGACTTTAAAATTCAGCATAATAATGCTTTGTTATGCTTTTCATGTGTATCATCTATCATGTATTGTTTTCTTGTTTTTATATGTTTTATTATTGTCTAAATGTAATTCAAACTCACCATTTTTGACGTTTTAAGAATTAACGTTCAGTTTCCAAAATCTTTCAGTTTAACAATTTCAGAGGCAACATTTTCCAAGTGAGTTCATCTTTTATGGATGAATCTAGAACACCTACTTATTGGTCAACAGCAACACATGTAGTTGGCTGGGTTTTAGTGCCCAGGTGATAAAACAACCAAGCGCTTACAGTCGCCGGCTTCTAGCCCTAAGCGACTCACATATGCACTTGCTTTTGCTTTTATTATGTCATTAATCTTTTCAATAAATGTAATGTATTTTTTTTCCAAATCCTTTCAGTGAGGGAAATGCCACAACATGGAATTGAATTCTTTATTGGGCAAATGCTTCAGCTAGAATCAAAGACTCAAAATATCCTGTATAACTGTACATAATTACATGTTATTTCAATTGTAGTGGCCTTCTTCTCAGCCTCCAAGACAAAAAAAAATTACACATGGTTATTGTTTTAATTTGCTTAGGCCAAAGAGGTTTCCTTGTCATCGGCAATACTTTCTTAATCAGTACTAGCTCAACTTATTTTAGCTGGCTACCAAGTTCAGATATCACGTAGAAGACAGTTGGCAAGAGAATGTCCTCGAAATCAAATATCACATCACCTCTTCATATTGTTTTCCTCATATCTAACGGAATAAAACTGAAGGCAGATAAACTCTCACTTAGAATGTGACACAGGATGTGGTTACACTGCAGAACCGTCCCCAACATAGGAGTGTCTTTAGGTGCTCGTTGCTAAAGGTGTGTGTGTGTGTGTGTATGTGTTTGTGTGCGTGCGTGTGCGTGGGTGTGTCTGCGGTGCGTTTTAACCCCACAGGAAGCCAGGAAGAGATAATCCTCTCGTATGAGCCGGTGATGAGACAAGAAAGTGAGTGGCTATCACCCCTCCCATGTTGTGAAACCTTAGAGGACTGCAACACAAATATACCTGTCAAATAGATGGATCCTTTAATAATCCTTTACAGGAAATTACAGTGCCACTGCAGCTTCAGGACAGACAAACACCACACAGTTCCTGAGATAGATTCCATACTTAATAAGTTAAAATACAATAAAAAAAATGCTTAAGAAGTTATATATTACCTTATAGCCGCTGGTAAACAAGACTTCCTGTATCTCTCAGTTTTGCACATTGGTGAACATACATATATGTATAGACCTTCAACAGGAGTTTTTCCTTTCTCTAGTTAATTACGCCAGACCTGTCATAATCCTGGGACCCATGAAGGACCGGATCAACGACGACCTCATCTCGGAGTTCCCTGAAAAGTTTGGCTCATGCGTACCACGTAAGCATTCACTAATGAAAGACCAAATCCAGGAGACTCCATTCAGGGTGTCATTCTATTGTTAAGAAAAATAGATACGGTTTTAGATTTTGTTTTATGTTCCTATGAGAGAATCGAATCCAATATGCAATCATACATTTCGATTAGATTGGGTTAGGTTGCTTCGATTAAATGACATTTGACTCAAATTAGTTACTTTAGATCAGATAAAATTGGGTTTTCATTAGATTACATCGTATTTGGTTTGTTTAGATTTGATTAGGTTGGGTTTGTTTAGATGAGTTTGGGTTAGTTTAGATTAGCTACATTTAGATTCAATCTGGTCAATTTGGATTAGGTCACATTGGGTTGGTTCGAATTAGATTAGATCAGATTTTGTTAGTTTGGATTAGATCAGATTGTGTTAGTTTAGATTAGATCAGATTGTGTTAGTTTAGTTTAGATCAGATTGTGTAGTTTAGATTTGGTTAGATTAGACTAAATTTGATCAGACCAACAGTTGCGTACCTCCCAGGGCTGTGGAGAAATGTAAAAGTTGTATCCACACCCGCATCCCTGCCACTGACCACGCTTGGTCGCGTATGTGTGGTACACCAGTTGTAGCCATAGCAAATGGCTGGGTGTGGAACTCTGAGCCCTTGGCTGTGCTGGCTACAGCATGTTGGACGGGCTGGCTTCACAATCACACGGCCGCCTTATCTATTGATACTGAAATACTGAAAAAGTATCAAAGACAAAGTGTGCTTGACTTTAAAAAGGTCATTGTGTGTCTGTCTGTGTGTGCACGTTAATATGTATGTAACCCCAAATCTCAACCATTTTGCATGCTTTTATTTATCCATCTGTTTATTTGTGTTTATTTCAAATGCCCCATTAAACAAATAAAAGCTGCTAACAGTTCAGGGCAACAAGGTGAGTGAGCCCCAAAGTCGTTCTCTTCCTGTTTCTCTCTTCCTGTTCCTCTATTCTTGTTCCGTTTCCTTTTGTTCCCATAGCTCTCGTGAGTTGTGTGTCGGATTGTGTTTGTTCCAAGTCTAGTGTAACCCTTACAGTGTCCCACTTCCAAAGCAATAGCTTGAATAGTTGTTTGGGCCTATCAGAAGAATATGGTGAGATATGGCTGCTAGTTAACCATTGTGTCTTCAAGGACATCCAATTAAAATGTTGAACTTGCAACTTTACTTTGTTCTTACTTTTTCCATGTTTATATTTTTTTACTTTTTTGATAAAAGATTGTTTGCTTTACACCACACACTGTAAGCTCTATTTGGTTAGAGCTTACAGTGTTAACTTGGAATACACAGTGTATTCCAAGTTAACATGTTAACTGACATGTGGCTAAACATTAGGCTGAACACAATTATAAACGTGTTCTCAATGTTGAACTGAAAAATGTATCTCAAATTGTCTTCTATAACCATTGTCCCCGTTCTGTAAATTCAGTCAATTAAAGCAGTGATATTATGCCAACAGGTTTGAGTTTGATTAGTCATTACAAGCCGTTTGAAAATCAACCTTTTACTGGGTTTTAGTGACATCCCAAGTGGGAGTGTACACCTAGATGTTTGCTGGATAGGTAAGCAGCATGTGTTAGAGTCTACTCGGTAGGCTAGTAGACTGATCTATACAGCACACATCTAGTTGTGCACCCACTTCAGATGTCCACACACAGGAAAAAGCGAATCACTCTCACACCTGATAAGGGATGGGTCAGAATATACGATTATTCGTCCATGAGGGTCAAAATCGGTCCAAATGTTAACATTTGGACCGTTAACATTTTTTCCCATTCCAATATAAGGTTTTTCACAAGCCATAACTTTGTTTCCCCTGGTAACGCCCGAGGATTTGACTAATACCTGGAACAATCATTACCCTCCCGTAAGGTTCTTATGCAACAGAAACGTTGTTCACTCCTCCAGTAAATAGGACGAACCTTAGCTACGACTTGGCAACGGGAGGTATTCTAGTCCACTCAGCTATGCGCCAGAGAGCTAACGTTATGCATTGTACATATTTATAATTTGAAATTCCTCCCAGCCTTTATACAACAGATACTCTAGAAAAAAAAAACTTCACCGCACAATGCGGCATCATTACTACTGATTTTTTTTGCACTTTATTCTGTTTTGGGCATTTCCTCCCATTGCAAATATGTTTCAATGAATTACTGAAAGCAGTGTTCTGAAATGGGATCAATTAATAGTATGTAGCCTAAACCTATGTTGTGAGTAATAGAGAAGAAAATATTAAAAAGATTGTTTCAAGTGGCCTGTATGCATCGCCTTCACTTGGTTTTGCAAACCTTTACATGTCTTAAAGATATGATGTGGATGGTTCCAAGATTCTCATATATTCTCGTTTTTTACATTTCTCACATTGTAAATATGTTTTTGAATGAGTTTCTGAAAGTGGTGTTTTAAGATGGGACATATGTAATTATAATTTGTAATCCCATGTTGCAAATATAAAAAAAGAAAAAACATTATAAAATTTCAGGTCTTCTGGAAATGTTTTTGGTCGCTGTGCCATAATTCAGCTTAATATTTAATATATTGTTGCTTAAGGCACACTCATTAACGAGAACATTTCAAACTGGCACTGTATGTTGAAAAGGTTGCTGACCCCTGCTCTAGGGTCTATAGCATATAACCACGTTGTCTGATTACAGTTTAATTCATTTTTCACAATTTACCAGCTCTCGTTTTAAAGAACGAATCACCGCGCCATTAGTTTCAATGGGATTCGAGAGACAGTCTATACTTTCAACATAAAGTGTACATATTTATAATTTGAAATTCGTCCCAGCCTTTATACCACAGATACTATAGGGTCTATAGCATATAACCGCGTTTTCTGATTACAGTTTAATGCATTTTTCACAACAGACAATTTGACTGGAACTACTTAGCAGGTAGTTGTTTTTCTGCGTTTAAGATATTAAGTGATTTCTTGCCGAAGAGCCATGGCTGCCTTTGTGAATGTCGGCACACATCGAATAATCGATTATTCGTTCATACCACCCACTGATTATTCGACAATGAAAAATTTTAGTTTTTCACATCCCTACACCTGATCACTTCTTTAAGACACATCAAGTACAAAATCTGATTGGATGTCCTTGGAAAGATTCTTCCTTAGCTAGCGACTAAATAGACCTTGTGTGTCCCAACAATAACAGAGTTAAGCTAAAGCTCATTATCTTTCTAACCGGTCGACCCTAACCCCCGCCTCCTCCCGCCCTCAGACACCACTCGACCAAAGAGGGACTACGAGGTGGACAGCCGCGACTACCACTTCGTCCAGTCGCGGGAGCAGATGGAGAAGGACATCCAAGAGCACAAGTTCATCGAGGCGGGCCAGTACAACGACAACCTGTACGGCACCAGCGTCCAGTCGGTCAAATATGTGGCGGAGAGGGTGAGCCCCCCCCCCCCCCCCCCCCCCGCTCCCCTCCAGCCAATGGGAACGTTGGATCCAATTTTTGGCGGGGAGGTTGACGGTTGTCCTTGACTTTCCTTTCTGTGCGTCCGTCTGTTCCAGGGCAAACACTGTATACTGGATGTGTCCGGGAACGCCATCAAGCGATTACAAGTAGCACAACTTTACCCTATCGCCATATTCATCAAACCCAAGTCGGTGGATTCATTAATGTGAGTACTGGGATGTCGGCCAACTTTGTCAATGTCCACATTTCATTAGATCTCGACTTTATCCTAATTTCAGCAACCTCTCTTGGCTTGAGATGTCGCTGCAGCTACAGCTGTATAATCTTCAGATGTCATGGCTGTCATCTGTAGATGATGTAGCTATAACTGTAGCGAAATCTCGAGCCACTATAGGCTTCTAATGGGACACACACAACTGCAAGTTTCAACTATAAGGCTTTACTCTCATCTGTCTTGGCTGCTGCTACCATCATGGTAGTGATTGTTGAAAGGACCTAGAGTAGATTATATGCTGTTGGTGGTGTGTGGGTCAGTTATCTCTCTGACAACAGGGACATGAACAAGAGGCTGACTGAGGAACAGGCCAGGAAGACGTTTGATAGAGCTCAAAAGCTAGAGCAAGAGTTTGGGGAATTCTTCACAGGTACGCTACTACTTCTACTACTATTACTACGTAACTAAATCAATAATGAATAACAAAGTGTACTTCATTTATCTATATTCAAATTACCTAATTATTAATAATATCATAATATGTCTTACTGTATGTCAGGTTGATCAATCTGTGGTTTATTGTGCAGGTTCATTTATTGTGCAAGGCACATCCTCAATGTATGAACCTTGCACAATAAACCATAGATTGATATATATGATTAAAAATGTAATATTATAATAATAAACAAGACGTACTGTGTGGATGGATGTGTGTGGTTATCCTTGTAATTGTGTTTATTGTGTATGCTCGTCGCCACTGTGAATGAGGGAAACCTCAATGTCTCTCTCGTAGATAAATGTTGGTGTGTGTGTGTGTGTGTGTGTGTGTGTGTGTGTGTGTGTGTGTGTGTGTGTGTGTGTGTGTGTGTGTGTGTGTGTGTGTGTGTGTGTGTGTGTGTGTGTGTGTGTGCATACCTGTGTGTACTGCGGCTCCACTGAGTGTGTGTTTGTGTGTGTAACCCATGGCTTCCTCTTGGTTCCCAGCGCTGGTCCAAGGGGACACCCTAGAGGACATATACAACCACTGCAAGCAGGTCATAGAGGAGCATTCTGGACCCTACATCTGGATCCCCTCCAAGGAAAGACTATAACTCCCCAGCTTCGCAGGGGCTCTGGACTGCTAGAAACTAGTGATCATTTGTAACATACAATAACTCTATGGCGATGAATAGTCTTCTGATATAATTATTATGATTACCGGTATTATTATTATTATTACTGTGAATATTTCTTTTTTTTTTCAATTTGTTCATTATTTTTTTCGGGTTTTATTTATTTGTTTATTTTTTTCACTCTCAACATGATTGTTCCTGAATGTATACCACAAAGTGTTAGACAACGTTTAGCTTCGAATACATCAACCGTTTGTATATTTTGTTCATTCTTATTTTTGCCAAAAAAAATGAAAGAAAGAAAACAACATGCAGCGGCAAGCGACAAAATAAACGTGGGGTTGATTTGTCCTTATCGACGCTCTGTGGGACTTCAGAACCATTACACTGGAGATGTTCAAGTGCAGGAAAAATGAGTCTGCCTGGTAGTACCACGCCCTACACCGCACACACACACACACACACACACACACACACACACACACACACACACACACACACACACACACACACACACACACACACACACACACACACCCCAACCATCCTTTCCGATCGGCAGCCCGCTTGCATGCAAACCTTCATCATCATCATCATCATCCAGAGCCCAGCTCATGTACGTACGCACCACCCCCTCCCAAACTCATCTCACTAATGGGATCTTCCGCGTGTGACACCCTGGGACACGACTCATGGACCAAACATTTTGCTTTGCTGTTTGTGTGCTCGTTCGACTGGGTTTTGTCTTCACTGGTTTCTTTACCCCCTCCAGTGCCCAGGGTTAAAGTAGAGGAAGTGGTAGGTGAAGGTGTGTTTGGTCGGGTGAGTCGGTGGCCATGGGTTCGGTAGGCTTCTGTCGCGTTAAGGAGGCGAGAGAACTAGAACTATATTTTGCTACTTGGATTCATTAAGTGGGAAGGGCACAAAAGCACAGAAGTATTTATTAAATATATAACTGCGGTATCTACTGAAGCTTCATTTGAGTGTTGTGTATAGTGATAGTGTCTGATGGGAGTCCTAGGGCGACTGTAGTGAGTGCAGTGGTGTGTGTTGGTGAAGCATGAGGATTGACATAAGGCATAAGGGGGACCATAATCCAACACCACATTGAACCCTGTTTTCTGGAACAAATATGTTCGGCAATGAAAATGAGCACTTTTTTAGGAACTTTACAGATGTGCACTTAGTAAAAAGCAATATTGAAGCAGTGTAGGAATTTTATTTGAAATAATTCCCCAAAAATAGACAAAACAATAAATACCTAATTTAAATACAACAGATGTAAACACAACAGGCCTTCTGCTTCTGCTACTTCGAGTGCTCAAGATGCACTCCAGAGGATAGAATCAGCCTCCAAAGGATGATATTGCTGGGCTTGACAAGTAACCATGACATCTCGGTGCTGTTGTCAGTAGGGTGAAATAACGACCCCTTGTAGCCTGAATGCACAGGTCACTCCGGTACAGCCAAGTCAATGTTACATAATACACAGAAGCGATATATTTTACAATGCAGCGGCTTGCCTCTACTGGCTTCCAGACCAGCCGATGACTCAAAGCGTCCACTACAGTATCCTCTGCATTGGATTTAGAAGGCCAGTTAAGCAGAATGCGTCAACACGATAGGTTTGTTTCTAACCAGCGGCCGCCTGTAAAGGGCCCTTAATCATTGCTCTAGTCCCAAGCCGCGGAAGTATTTCATTCAAAATAAATGAAAATTACAAACTTACAACACTTTAACCACCTCCCCCTATCCCCCTCCTTTTAATTTAATCTGTTAAAAGATTTCAGGCTAGAGTTTACCCCACACGCTATTTGTTTGATGTGGACACTGTTCTGTGAGTTTGGTTGTTGTTGATATGATGCAATTTCAACTCTGTAAAACGGGGTTACGTTACGATGACATCAGAACACAAATCACCATTATGCAAAAGCCTACATTGTTTATTATTTGAGGTATGCGTGTGTGTGTGTATATATATATATATATATATATATATATATATATATAGTGTACTGTCTGGCATCATTTCCTTCAAGTTACCATCAATTATTGTTCACCACTTGCCTTAACAGAGTAGGTTTATATCCAAGATGAAAAATCTTGTAAATGTAACTTCCTTGAGAAATGATTTTATTTATTTTAAGAACGCATCTCAGCTCTGAGTACACCCAAGGTTGAATATAATTATATTTAGATGTAGCTTTGTATTCAGTGACAGGTTGTTAGAGCAAAGTTTAGTTAAAGGTTTATTTATATTTTAGTTATCCTATCAGATATGCATGAGAACCGTGTTTGTGGCAACAATTTATTTTATGGATGACATTTAAATTAAAGGTGCCACAAGATTCCCCACAAAAGAAGTCATCAATATATGGGTCTGATAAAAAAAAAAAATATTTATTTTTTATTTTAAAGAGTTCATAGTATATTTAAAACAACAAGGGTTTTCTGGTAAACCAGAAGATTGGGCCTTAAATGATTAATCCTTGCAGTATAATAATACAATAACCAAGCTAATACTCACAAGCTAGTGTGGATCTTATAGGAACACCTGACTAATAATGATCCAATCTTAACCCTCAAACAAATTTCAATTAAAAAAAATTCAAAACACCAATATCATCCACAACCACTCCGGTTGAAACAGGATAAGGAAAATCTGTATAAACGAATCCCATCTGGTCCCATTGTGAACTCAAATAATCGCAGAAGAAAGTGAAGATGACTGAAAGTCATTGTTTGAGAAATGTGGTCAACTCATCTTATAAAAGTTATTTCACGATAGTTGATTCCTTAGCCGTTAAAATATATTATGTTTCCAAAACTGCCTTTTTAATAATTTGAAAATGCTCCCTAAAGTATATTATATCAGGTCAACACCATTATTCCTGTTTATTACACTTTAATGTAAACAAATACATTTTCTGTTGTTCATAGTGAATTCATTTAACAATGTGTGTATAGGGTCTCAGAATAAGCTCACCCATTTGTTTTGTTTTTCACTTCCAGCAATAGTTTGGCAACATTTTTAAATAAGCAATTATAACATGCAGGATATAATGCATAGATATTTATTCATGAGAAAGATGACTTTGGGGGCGATGGTGTGTGTATCTGGTTTATCCTTAGGACCTTTTTCGTTGAAATGTCCTTTTATTTATAAGGTAAACCAGGGCTTATAATGAACGGGTATAGCCTATTTTCTTAATTAATCAGGAGCCTGTGGGCCTACTGTAACCAAGGAAGCATCATGTCCACTCTAAACCAACACATATTTCGACATAGGAGGTGGGAGGACACTCAATTATAATTTTTCCACTGAATGCTGTTTACTAATGCTGTGTTGTGTCACTTCCTGTGTTCTGAACCTCTGAGGGTGGGGATTGCACTCTTACTTTACGGTACAACGTTAGCGGATAGCTTAATCTGCTGCTGTTTGCTGTCCACTCTTCCGTCACAGTGAATAAGTACGACTAGATCAGCCATTTGGATTTTCCAACCACTGAGTTTGTATTGCACATGAGTGGGCAGTCCTGGTATAGAAGGACCAAGAGGTGGTGTTATAGAGTTACAATGACATGAGAGCAGATTTCTATCCTTCCACGTTTTGTATAAAGTGCAAGGCCTGTGAAAAAGCAGTTGAAGTGGTAAATAGAAAACAATATATAAAACAGTGGTGCCAATGGCACTTCTTTAACATTTTGCGAGCAATTTGCACTTGCTGAGAATATATTTAAAAACATGTTCACATGAAACTTTTACAAAATTTCTGTGACAAAACAATTCTGCAACAGCTTTGTTGTCTAGAAAAAAAAGGGTTGATTTTGTTTTGAGTTTGGTTGTTGATGTTGATTTTCTTTGCTTGAGGGTTGTTTGATAAGGGGTTGTTCTAGATTGCAGTACATTACATTACATTTCTTTGCAGTAGGAATATAGTGGTATTTTCTCAACACCATACTATGAAACAGGTTCAGCAAAACCCTGCCAGAGTTCAGCATAGAAGCCCACCTTGTTTTGGATTTGTTGCTTCTAATTACATGGATGTTGTTTTTTTGGTTTTGTTTTGTTCTTAAAAACCTTCTCGTCTATTCAATATCAAGATACAATGCACTTAAAACAAGGCACCGATATGCCATATCTGATTTACACATTTGATTGTAGCTTTTTGTTTGTTTGTTTCAGCTGAGTGGTTATAGTTAAATCCGTGCAGGGCTGTACATTTTACATTTACATTGATTTAGCTTCTTGACAATAACAACAAAACTAAATATATGATTTTGTCTCTTTTTATTCTGGACATTTGCATCTTTTCAGTGAAAACGTTTGAAACACTGAGGTTGTCTCTGCTCTCTGTTGTATGCACTTCTGGACGCTTTGATGAATACTACTTTAAGAGCATTTGCTGTATACAAGCCCTTACCACAGCAACCGTATTTTAAAGAGAAATGGACATTAAACATGTAAAATACTTTTAAATGCTTTTTGAATCTATTCTTTCAGAATCTCCCACTTTCCCTATCTCTCTCTTCCCTTATCCTTGGCTATAATTTGAAATGCTGTTCCATTATAATCAACATATAACACAAAACTCATCAGCCAAAGTGTTTGGGCCTGACAGACTGAAATGATTCTTACCTACATATTTTCACTGTTTAATGTGTGGTGCATTTGGAGTTGGATCATAAAAGGCAAGCTGAGAAAACAGTGACCGACTTCATCCACCAGAGGGCAGGATTACAACGTGTTTTAGCCCGAGGGGACACATTTCTGAAACTGGGCAGGTTGGGTAGTCGTGTGCAAAGATGGGACAGGTTTGACGTAGTCCAAACAGACTGCTCTACACCAACTTGTTTCACTAATGGCCACACCTGCATTGTGCTCGTTCCAGTAAATCTGTGGTAGGCCTAAATTAAGAAGAATAAAAATCCTACAATTTAACCGTTTGGAGCAGAACAGTTAGGTTCTTTCAAGAGATTCAGAAGCAGCGACAGTCTGATTGGCGGCTGTGTGGATAGAGAGAGTTCCATAG
The DNA here is from genome assembly GCF_902167405.1 of Gadus morhua. NCBI lineage: Eukaryota > Metazoa > Chordata > Actinopteri > Gadiformes > Gadidae > Gadus > Gadus morhua. The sequence goes on along the minus strand of NC_044054.1, from coordinate 21,587,665 downwards.
CCCTGGATGATGAGCAGCTGAATGCCCTAGAACCCATAGTAATACACAGTACACATGGCACAGCCCAAGAGAGATGCTACACGACCACATCTCACCAAAGCTGTCCCCAGTTTGATCTCTGTGATGAATCTGTTTGTTAAATGCAGATAATCAAACACTACATTGCGGATTGCTATGAGGTTGTTGAGTCGGTGGGTCAGGGCAGCTGATTCTGTCCTCAGGCATTCACACTGTAAAGCCACCACTAGGAGAGTGCTTAGAGGGCCTTCAGGGAGGACAGAAGTTTGGTTTAATTCCAGTAGTCATCAGGACAGAGAATACAAACTCTAATAGGAATGGCTGTTAACAACTATGATGTTTGCCTAGTCTGGTAAGACTTAACCTGATGTTTTGATGTTTTTTCTGTCTATAGGCCTATTTGTATAATTGTCATTACAGTAAATTGTTCCTCCACTGTAAACCGCTTACCCTGAAATGGCCCTTGAGACCCCTCCGTAAATCAATCAATCAGTCAATCGATCACTCCTGCTCATTAAACCAGCAATGGACTTTAAACCAAATATCATTGAGTAAACTGATGAGGTGATGGCAGAAGTGACCATTCTGAAGGTGCTAAGAATGAACTACGAGGATGACCGCGCAGAAGTCTTCCACACACACGCAGGAGCACTCCCACTTCAGGAGCCATGTCTGCAACACCTTTGACCTCATGGGGTGAGTTGGGGAAGAAAATGCCATGCAAGTTAGACAAACCGCATCAAGGTTATTGTAATTGTTCATTCAAGTGAATAATGATCATATTAATGTTCACGTGTTCTTGCTTAAAAACAATATATATATATATATATATATATATATATATATATATATATATATATATATATATATATATATATTATAAACCTGTAATGTGTAGAAATATAACCAGCATTAGGGGCTGACTACAAATGGGCTTATTTGGCCCATCAGGGGAGGATCAACTTCATTCCTCTTCCCTAGCACTTCCAGTTGCTAAACTGAGATTATCTCAACTACTCATACTGAGTAGTTGATGACTAAAGGTGTCACGCTGGAAGTCATCCACGTGACAACTTTAGTTATAATCCATACAATACATGCAGATTTTCTTGTTGATTCAATATATATATATTACCAAGCCATTCCTAAGATCTAAAGCCATGTGCTTGGTATAGTTTATGACCCAGGGCCCCAGGGGTCACCAAGATCATTGATTTTGGGGAAAGACGCTTCGACAACTTAACAGTATTAGTCTCGTCTTTTACCTTGACCTTTTCCTACACAGCCTAACCACTTGTCCAAACATTGCCATGCACGTCTCCGGAAGTCATTCTTGTGAAAAGCCTACAAGGTTTGAAACAAAGCTTTAACCACAAAATGTTGGATATAATCTGTTGCTAAATTGGTAATCAATTGTTTATCATCATTATTAATTGATACATCTTATCTCATATTCCTAATTTGACTCAACTAGTTGTTTACAGCCCCAGTGGATTTGAACGAATAATTTAGAATTGCAAATCACTGTTGATTTGCACGGCAACATAAAAAGGGTGCATGAATTCGACAGAAACATAGAGGCCGACTGAATCCCAAAAGATTCTTTCTGCAGGCGGAAACAGAGGTGTAGGCTGTCCATGTTATCAAGATTGTTATTGTTGCTGTTGTGGAGGGTTAACATGCTCCATGTGTGATTGCCTCTGACACCAATGGATATGTAACTTCATAAAAGGTATGTTATGGTATGTTGATCAGGTCAGCACAGGGGGATTATGATGTTATAAGTTTATCCTCATGGCAGAGATAAATCAATAGCGCAATCAATTTTTTGATTATTTAGGCACAGAATGGATGTGAAAAACACAAATTATGAGGAAGATGGAGAATCTAGATGGGTTTGGAGAAGGAAGTGAGGGAGACTGTGGCCTCCTCCTAAGGCAGTTACATTGTGTCTTTTAACACATCAATTATTTATTAGTTGTTTACATTATCCAAGTAAAAGCTTTTCACATACATCACAGTTGGGGTCCATCCATGAAAACAAATGCACCTCAGGTGGTCTCAACCAAGTTGTTAAATCTTGTGACTCACTTGACTGTAGGTCAGTTGCTCAATGGACCCTCTTTCTTCTAGGACAATGTCAAAGAAACTTGTAAAGATAATATTTACATCAATGATTCTATGCTAGTCCTTGTCCACTAGACCCCAAATATCAAATGTCATCGATTTAAAAATATGGGAAATCAAAAGCTCTTTCATTTGTGTAGCCTGAAATGTATCCTAAAAAATATTTTTGATGATTATTGTGTTCTTGTTTTATATAGAGCTCAGCAATAAATAATTGTGCTCAGGCACAATATTTGTTGTAGTTATTGTCTGGGTGCTGTGTCTCTCAGCTTCAGCTCTTGGGCTGTTGAGGCCAGAAACACATCAGATGCTATTCACAATAACAATGGATCTAATCTGATCTCCAAAAATGATACAACAAATACTTATAATTAATGACTTTAGGAAGTCACTTAAAACGGAATTTCATAGAAGTAAAATAATTAAATGTATCAACCATAACAACACCTGAGCTAGGCTGGATTTACAGTAGGGGTATCACATTGAAGGATATAATGTAATGACACCAAAAACATGTTTTTTATGATCGGGATTTTAGCCTATAATAAAAACATACCGTTACGTTTTAACAATTGTTACATACAAATACAATCTCCATCTATATACAAAATCCATCTATATAGAAAATACCTATAGGTGAAAAGCGAACAAGTAACACATCAATAGTAAATTGACAGATTAATATCCTATTGAAGTTATCCACAACACGACCCCAATAAAGCCTAGATCATAAGCAGTCATTAAGTCATTAAGGCCATAGTAACTAACATTAGTAGGCTACCTTCAAACACATGATGGCCATTATAGGAAGCAAAGGCCAGAGGGCATCTATGTAGAACTGGCTACATTGGTAAATACTGCTGATCAATCAGCAACTGCTCTTGCCAGTCTATAATAGTTCCGTTTGCCACCAGAAATTATACAAAATGTAGTTTTGTAGTTCCCATGTAGTTTAATGAAATATGGCCTACCTACATCTCATTATCAATCAAGTGTCAATATTATAACATAGTTGTAGGCTACGCTTAAGTTGGGCTTGTACCAATATAAGCTTAAGTAAGAATATGCAATGGTTATCCCCAATGCCAAAACATGTTGCATACAAAAATGTTAGTTGAATGTATTTGTGATACACAGGTTCGATGGATGCCACTAAAGGATGTAGAGTGTGTCAATCAAATGAGTATCAGTGGGCGACTTACCAGTATCAGTTTATGTTGAGGGGATCAGTGAGGAAGTGAAATCTTGGTTGATGGGTTGTTAATGAATGATGTTGCTATTTGTTCATTGTTCTTTTTCAGGTTTTGGTCCGTATGTGTTATGTTATGTCGTTATAAATGAATAGTACACTTAAGAACTATAGGCAAGTGTTAAGGTGCATCATGGATTCTTGTTTTGGTTTCATTTCATAAGAAACATCATGGATCACATGACTATGGGTGACCAAACGAAATGTTAAAATACATGTGTAAACAAGTCGGATCGCTTGTAGTCTATAGCTGACTTTATTGTAGTTTGGCCTAACTGAAAGTCCATCGAAAGATGTGTCTTTCAAATGCAGTGCTTATCGTGTTTACAGTAGACCTAGTAACTATAGCATAGGCTTATATGGATCAGACCACTTCTTTCATCGTGTTATTCTGTCAAGTTTGCAAAGCTTGCAAACATAAATGTTCGGTCTAATGATTCGGGGCAATAAAGTAAAGAGAAAGCTGTATAGTTTGCAGGCTACCCGAACATGTAGTGATATTGACATCGGTCTTGTCAGCGGGCAGCAGTGAGAGACTTTAGAGGCGGTCCGACATCTCGATAATATTCATCCGTCAATGAATTTCACTTGTTGTTTTGGCACTTTGTCCATTGTATAATACGGGCCTGATGGTAGCCTGCAAATGCGAAACATTATGAAGACGTTTTATTAATCTCGCTGTCTCCGGACAATACTCGATTGTAATGCGACCTCTGTATGGCGGGTTGTGTCTGTCCCTCAAGCCAGCGTCCAATCACGCACAGCCTTACATGATAAGGATATTTTCACTATGTACAGTATGTTGCAAAAACTGTTGTGGTAATTTGGGCAAAGGGTGCGAAAGAGAAGCGGATAACTCCTCGGCTCGGGCACCCCAATCGATGTCTGGGATACTTCTGGTGAGTGCTACAACTACCTCTTTATTTGACCTGATTTTCTCGATTCATCAGTAGCGCAAGACTCAGGAAGCTATATCAATAGTCACTCAACTAAGCCACACTGTGACTTACCCTTTTCTATCTCATCGGGGTTTTAAATGGGCGCTGCGCACCTTTTCTCTGACCTTTTGCTAAAGTCGAAAGACGGGGAAACATAAAAGTTTGGTGAATGTTGTTCGGCCACGGATGTTGTTCAAGCACAGCTAGGCCGATGCTTAGGTATGAACATCAGCTCCGAGGGACTGTAGGAACACTTTGCAAACGGGGGGAGGGTAGATGGGTAAGATGTGAAATGTACTCGGGGAGAAAATAACCGGATGAATGTGACTCAAATTGTTTTCATTCGAATACAATTCGTGCACGATCGACGTTTAATGTTCGCTTCGTGCTGTGCTTCGCCGACGACCCGATCGCATTGATCCCCGGGGTGAAGAAGTACAGGCAGTGCTGAACTGTTATGATGTGTCAATAAGTTAAAAGGTGGACGCCACTGATGATGCGAGGGCCGTGGCGCTGAAGCTGGACGTTGGAGGTATGTTTTGACATGATGTGGCCGTCATGACAGAGATCCTGTATGTCTCCGGTCCTTCGTGGAGAGCCGCTCGTCCTCTTGGTCGGGGTCTCGGTGCATCACCGTGAAACGAGTATTATCGCTTTCTTTTGACATGATGTCCGCGTGTTGGTTCTCTGCCCCCCCCACCCCCTCCTCCTCCCCCCGCTAAAAAATAGGTCTCGCGTCGATATTTCCTTTATAACCCAGGGCGTGCAGTGTCGTTTTAGCATGGTGTGTTCATGTTGTTCAATGTTTAATTCACTGCTCTGTGAAATCGACGTATAAACACGCGTTATGTAGCTCGTATGCAACTGTTTCTGAGCCAAGTGGTCCGGACCCTCTCTCCCCCTCTTGATTCCGCATCAAATGCATCGCCACCCCGCGTCTAGGTGGACGTTCTCCCGGACCGCTGGACCCCATGCAAAACGCAACCTTTAATTCTGCGAGTGTCAACGCAGGAGTGTTAATAAGCGATCCTCCAGCGGGGTTTCGAGTCATTGTATGTCATGGCTGTGACACGTCCAGCAGGCTGGAAGGCTAGCAAGCTAACTAGCTACTTTTATTCCTAGTAACTGGTAGGAAACGGGGCCACCGTGGGGTAGACACGGCCCACGGATGCGTGTGGCCGGGCAGAAGATCCCCAGTTTAATTAATGAACCCCGAGGTTTCTCGGGTGGGAGACATTTCGACGACGACGCCGCGGAGAGTTTTTGACAGGAGTGATATCCTAACGTTACTGTACTCGGGGTGGGGGGGGGGGGGTTCTCCAAAGCAAGATGGACTCTCGTTCGCCTGTCTGTCTTGTCAGACCCCAGCTCGACGTTTTGCAGGGAGATGAAAATGTGAGCTTGTGTTACGCTTTGTATGGAGACTTTAAGCGAGCGATGTGCGTTTAGTTTAGCAACCCGTCGTGTCGGGTCGTGATAGCGCATTTAAAGCGTTCAGTTGCTCAAGACTTCAGGCGGTGACCCATCGGACATCAGCAGTTTTACCTGAAAACACAACCAAAGCACTGCGCAGCGATGGACTACATCCACTAACGCCGATTGAATTGGAGCATTTCGAATATTGCATTTCATTCATCGAGGGGTCGTGGCTTATGGCCTTCGAGCTCTTGTTTGACTAAATGGGCGGAACGACTTCACTGCTGTAATGGTCAGTGATCAACAAAATGTCCAACAGTAGTTTCAAGAAATGCCCTGTGCTGTGTACGCACTGTCACTGGGCTATTCCCAGTTAAAGTTGCTCTGCTCCGGTTTCACGGTCGACTGAACGCGGTTTTCCTTGTTGTGAGCCATGAAAATGTGACGCTTAACTGAGAGTAGTGTCTATGTCTGTATTTTATAGGTCATCGTCATTGCATGACAAAGGCAGTGGCAGATCCATCTTCATCACTCATACAGCATTTCCATAGTTTGATCATAAGTAAGTATCCCTTTTTTTCGGTCAGTTTTCATTCAACATGTGTGTTTTGTTTCACCTTCTGTTTGGGATGCATCCGGGGAAATTGTAATGATGGCACTTTCTAGTCGTAAATCATAGTTGCTATGAAATTGATTAAAATGTGAATTTAATATTTAGTGTGCCATGTTTTGTAGTTTATATGTAAGATCAATACTTGTATGCATACCTTTGTATTATTTCAATGTACCGATTCAGCAGTTTTCTTCATTGAATTGTTCGTAGCGAACTATTACGTGATGTTATGCCAATTTGCATATTTGCCTATACTTGGAGTTGTGTCAGGTTAGCAAAGACAAACTAACAATAAAATGCAATACAAGCCCTGTTGAGGTGACGCACGACTGAAAGGGATAATTAAGATAAGGAATTTGCATATTAATGAGTCAAATTAGACCGGCTAGACTTAAAGTATCCGAATTCTATCATTATTTCACATTTGGAGACTAGATCTGATGGCCAAAGTAAAATCTGTCTTTGACTTAAAAAAGATGACCTGTTCTCTAAAATGCCACAGTGCCCTTAATAATCCCATACGACTCAGTAAACAACAGACTCAGAGATGCAAGTCTCAGCTACAACAAGGTAATAGAAGCTAATTAAAAAGTCTTGAACGAAACAGAGGGGTAACAACAATCCTTTACTCAAACTAGGTCATTTATCCTATTTATTCATAACCAAGGACGGTAATGTCTAATAACAGTAGATGTGCAAGGGTATGGATGGGTAAAAGGTCTCCTCGCCCATTTTCTGAAGATGTCCAATTTCCAGATAATGTCTACAACCACATTTGGCTATTATCATTTCAGAGAAAACCTTAGGGCAACCTACAATTTCACACTAGTTTTGGTTGGTTTTCTTAAGCAATGATGCACGTATATGCTAATAATATCTGCTCGCAAAAAATATCTCCCACATAGAATTCGCCATAGTTTTATGACCTTTTTATAACTTGATTACTTTCTAATCTTTGAAATACTAATTTTAATCGATCCCAAAAGGGGGGGGGGGGGGGGGGGGGATGAGACTTCGATGCTTTTACATCGTCCAAGTCATTGAGCCGAATTGTAGTACACCTGTTGTACACTCTTATACGCACCTCAAAATTGTCAGCCCTTTAGACAGATATTGCAAATAAAAATGCTCACAAAACTTTTGTCGTTACTATTCATCATCATGTTTGAAGTAAACGTTGAAGGCCTTTAGACACTGTAAATTGGCAAAGTTTCAAGGGCCTCTTCAGACAATGATTTTAATAGGCATCTGTTTGATTTTGCTATTGTTCTGTTATTTGTATTACTGCGATTGGTCAAAGCATTTTCTGTCAATGAATTGTCAGGAAAATATTATATGAAAATGACAAAGTTCTTGCTTACGTGCCATTTTAACTTCAAAGGCTCATTTGACTCGTTTGAGCTTGTCTCCACAAAATCTCCAAGTCTACGTTAGATTGATCAATACTCCTCAAGGGAATACTGCCTGTTAATTTGAAGTTTTTAGTTAGGTAAACAACAGGGATAAAGGGTATTTTCACCATTGATACACCAGTAAGACAAAGCAGGATATTTGGTTCCAAGCCAGGGTAAGAAGTTAATGAGGACACACAAATCTGGGCAACAATTCTAGCAACCCTAACAAAAGGGTCCAGAGATGTATACTACCCTGGATTCTATTTTGTAACATTAAATGTTTTAATATGGTTTCTATTTTTTTAAAAGGTAGTTGCAAACCAAATAAAATGACTAGGGAGAACTGATATAGAAAACGGTAACATTTAGTGTACATTGAGGTCGGGGACTGCAGACAGTGAAAGAAGGATGGGTTTTGTACAGCGTGTACCATTGCCGTGTTTTAACTAAATTATTTACAATTTGACTATGCTACTTAAGCGATGAGTTTATTACATGTTGTCCACATTGTAGAGGTCGAAAAAAAAAACAAGATAATTGTTAATTTACTTCAAAGATTTACCAAATTCTTTTGTTCTCAAAACTGTCACATTCAGTGAATTGCATATCATTTGAAATGAATACAACATAATATTTTTACTTCCTGGCAAGCATAACGCCATACAAAACTTATAAACAAGGAACCTTGCTACCTTAACATAGCTTTTACAAGCGTCAGACCCTATCTCTTCACAAGAGCAACTGTACATTGAAAAGTTTAATCCGTCATTAATAATATGTATTAATAATAAGTCCTTTTTAACCCCCTCCAAAGATGTGCACAATAGTGCATCTAGCAGTGTGCTTCTGAAAAGCGCGTTTGATGCAGGTGAAAGCTAGCCTAATTTATGTTCATAATTTAGTAAGAAAAGGGAAATTGTTACATTTCAAGGACGGCAAGTTTTGGTAGTGGACGCAATCGAAATCTAAAATGTACATTCCCGGTTGAATTGGTAAAATCCCATTTACAATTTGTATCGCACTACAGGCTAAAGACCAACAATGAGAGGTTATTGATTTAAGGTATCTGAGTTTGCATTGCAAACATTTATCAACGTATGTTCTATTTTTCGTTATGACTATATTTTGGGAATGTGTGTGTGTGTGTGTGTGTGTGTGTGTGTGTGTGTGTGTGTGTGTGTGTGTGTGTGTGTGTGTGTGTGTGTGTGTGTGTGTGTGTGTGTGTGTGTGTGTGTGTGTGTGTGTGTGTTCCTCACATGCAACAACAGACCGGCACCATTGTGTATGAAGGTGTTATCAGGAGTGACCCACACAGTATTATTTTATGCTTTATGTGTCCAGCTCAAACAGTGACACATAACAGTCATTTTCACAACTCCAAATTAATAACACCATGGTTTTATTGGCAACTGGAATGTGGCTGGTTCAATCCCCCTCCTGCCCCATCCAAAAACAAAGTGTCCTTGAGCAATGCACATGCACCCCTACACTGCGCCTTTAGCTAGTAGAGTCATTGCACGGCCGACATTGATAGTGTTGTATGTAATCACAACATTTTTGACCCAGTACCCAGGAATGGATAATATTAAAGTTTTAACATTAGCGTGGAAAAAATGGTGAAGGGGTGAAACATGAATCAAACCAATATGGATACCTATACCTGTTATTCAGGAAATGGAATAGGAAAAAACAAGAATAGGCTACTTCCCTACATAATTAAGAGGACCAAAATAATGGACAGCAGTGTCTAGATTCTATTTACTCTCACTGTCGCACTATTGATGTTGTATAATCCAGCTGTTATTTAAGTGGTTGGAATTGATGTGTTAATGATAGGGCACTTCAAGTAAGCCTGATTGGCTCGTGCAGCAGTTTCAGTAACAGATAACTTTCCCAGTTAACATTTGTGGTGAAGTGCTAGCATGCCAGATATTAAAGTTGCTGTAGGTAAGATTAAAAAGTTCAATTAAATAAAGAGAGAAAGAGAGATGTTGAAACTAAACTACAGAAAATGCTTTCTGCTCCCTCCCTCTCTGCGTTTCTCCGTCATTGAGAAGTGTTGCATTTCACAAATCTGTGATTGAAAGGCATTAAGGATTCCCTGAGCCAATCAAAGAAGAGATGCCCTGATTGTTGAGAAAATAATGCAATAAGTTATTTAGAGCAGGGCGATGGACCACACACATGTATATGACATTTTGAGACCGGATATTTCCTGGAAACTCAAGACAAAGTCAGCTTTTTTGTCAGTTCCAAAGTATGTGCCAGACAAAGAGGAACCAAAATTGCAATTGTCTCCAACCCACAGTGCAATAATATCCTAATGCTTGGATGCTGTCCTTTTGGCTCTGTCTATGAACAACCAATGTCATCGACTTGGTACTTCCATCATTATACCCACATTAACTTCAAGATAACAGCCAAGATCATGTGGTAGTTAGACAAACCCAGTCCATTCGCCAGGCCCTGCGGCCTAGATACGGCCTGGTCCTAAACGTTACTTTTTTCCACCAGGGGCGGTAGGACCATGAAAGGTGGAGGAAGGGGCAAGGAGCCCCCCGCCGCTGGGGAAGTCGGGGGCAAGCGCCCCAAGCGCAAATGCCTGCAGTGGCACCCCCTCCTCTCCAAGAAGGCTCTGGATTTCTCAGAAGAGGAGGAGGAGGAAGAGGAGGAGGAACTGGAGAAGGTAAGCCTGGGCCTCCCGGGCCAAGTTGGTAAAAAACCCACAAAGTGGTTTGATGGTGTAGATTTCGTAGAGGAACCACTTTTGATAAAGCTTTTATTGATTATTACTCATCATCATTACGGTTGTTGATTATCTTCCTGGTGGATAGTTTAGCTGACACTTGCATCCGAAGCTACTTGCATTGCCCAACTTTAGATGCATTTTATCAATGACTAGGTAGGGGTCAAGAAAGGTCAAGGACGCCTACTGGTATTCTGCAGACATTGGGGTCCGCTGGGAGTCAAACCCCCGTACCACTAAAGACCATCCTGCCGTTTGTGACGCAAAGGCGGCGCTTAAACTTTGCGTCCATAGCCGATCACGAGAAAGCAGTACATCTAGTAGACCTTGAGGCAGGAGGTCTCCGGTACGACTCTCCTAACGGGTTGACCCGTCGTCTCCAGCCACAGGCACCTTGTGGCCAGGCCCCGGGGCCCGGCACGGAGCAGTGCGTGGTGGCCAGGGAGGAGACGGAGGAGGACCCCACGGAGCAGCGGGCACGGCGGCCCATGAACGCCTTCCTGCTCTTCTGCAAGCGCCACCGCTCGCTGGTACGGCAGGAGCACCCCCGCCTGGACAACCGCGGCGCCACCAAGATCCTGGCCGACTGGTGGGCGGTTCTGGAGCCCAAGGAGAAGCAGAAGTACACGGACATGGCCAAGGAGGTGAGTGCCCTGGTTCCTTATCGGTTTTTTTGGCAATGCATTTCTCCTCGATTCCGACTCCCCGAAGTATCAAATAGACTTTTAGTACGATTTACATTCGATTTAATGCCTACTCTAATGCATGTTATTGTGCTTTTGAATGGCTGATCAGCACTTAATAATTTAAGTTGGCACCTGTCTCAATATTTGCAGCCAACAGTTTATTTTCAATACGTGGTTTAATGTAATTGGTACTATTTGTGTTTACTGTTTTGTTGGCAGGTAGTGCCAGGCTAATGATTGTAAACACTGCTTACATTTTCTTTGAAACCAACTCTTGGATGTTTTGACATCTTTCCCTGACCCTTTAAATTAGCTACACAGCGGAATATAAAGTATGCCAATTGCTTTAAGTACCGTTTTCAACTTTAATTTTTCATTTGAAAAGTCCCATGAGGAACAATGCTTCATAATAGCCCTTACTTATACCATGGCAAATGATTAAATGACAGAGGATATATAGTATATATAACTATTCTTTGCCTTTTGTCAAAGACTAATAAAACACCTGTTTTTTCAGACGAATAAAACGCCCATTACACAATTTTAAATAATTGCGAAAACCAATCACAAAAGGGTCGTCCAAACCTCAGAGGAACCTTTCTTTTCTCCCCTACACCAACGACCGATTTGTGTTCCTTTCCAGTACAAGGACGCCTTCATGAAGGCAAACCCAGGTTACAAGTGGTGCCCCACCACCAACAAGCCCGTAAAGACCCCCCCGTCCTGCCAGCCCGCCTGCAACCACCGCAAGAAGGTCTGGTCCTTCCCTTCCAATGCCCCGTCCAAGGACTCCACCGCTGCCAAAAAAGTGCCCAAGTCGGCTGGCATGCCCCAGTTGAACTTTGCCATGGCAGGTGGGTGTCCGGAGCCCGCCCTCTGAGTGGTGGCGGCGCACTACTTGCAGTGTTTTGAGTTATTATACCTGTATTACAATTGAGGGGTTTATGTGTAAGGACGTCTTGTACTTTACCGGTGCAATGATTTGAATGGGCCAACATTGACAGAGCAACTCCTCGTTATTGCCCTCATTAAAATGTCTCTGGAACACTTTGTCTTTCTCTATTTGAAATAAAATGCACTCCGCTGTTATTCATTGAAGAATATTAATTGATACAATTCTTTCCTATCCATTCATATATTAGAAATCAATAATGGTTATGTATATAAGGTTATGAATATTAACAAAGAGTGTGTGTGTGCTTGCGTGTGCGTTTCTTTTCGTCAGATCCTACGAAGATGGGCGGACTGAGCATGCTCCTACTGGCTGGCGAGCGCGCTCTAAGTGCCAGAGAGGTGGGTACTGTGCCTGCACTCACACACGTATTGACCTCTGGCTGTAATGGTGACCATCACAACTAGAGGGAGCCAGAACACCTAGCAGAATAGATGGTCTGTGTTATGGTTTGGCTTCATGTGATCTAAATGGCCAAATTCATGATTTATTTTACATTTTCAGAAATACTATTTAAATAAGCTGCATTGGAAATGCCTGTGAAAAAGGGCAACACGTCAAAAGCAATACATTATTGCTTTTAATAACTCTGATTTCATATGTCTTTATTTTGTGTTTTTAGAGCCCACCCAGCAATTCAATACCAAGCTTAACAGGGGTGGCAATCACAGAGAACACCCTCCAAGGGAAAAAAGAAAAAGAAGAAGAAGAGGTGTGTGTCACGAGAATCTGTTCCTGTATTTGCATGTTTTGGACTCAGGCCCTACAATTTGTTATTCCTGTGCCTCTGTAACAATTGCCATGTAAAAACGTCATCCCAAACCCCTAGTGCACTGCAGGCAGCCAGTGCAGTAACCAGTCAATAACCAGGGAACCCATTAGGAACTCTTACCTTCCCCCTGGGAGTCGCTTGCTAAGGCAGCTATTCAAGTCACAATCCACGAAAATTATGAATTTATTACTCATTGCTGAATGACAGTTAACAACAGCTCACAACAATGAACAAGTAAGTGCTGAGCCCAATTATTCTGATATTCGTTTTGTTTTGGTAGGCATTCAAAACCAATGTTGAAATGCTTTGTGGGTTTTATTCATGAACAAAATGTTAATGCAACAAATAAAAAGGAGGTATAAGGTAAGGTTACACTCTGTCAGAATATCCCAGGGATCAAATAAATGAATATATAAGAGGGCGAGAGACATCCCTCAGTCTGAGAACGCTTCATGTCAGCACTTCAGGTGCGCTAACTGTAGCCGTCATCAAAATGTCCTGGCCGAAGATGGCAGGATCCCACTCCCATACTATGGAAGCTGTGCATCTTGGGGAAACTTTTTGGGTTATTAAAAGACCATCGAATGAACGCATTTATCCGCAGTTCACCATTACGGCAGTAAATGATCTTCTTATTTTTGATGTGTAAACATTTCGTGTGTTTATTGATTTATATTTCTTTATGAAAAATGTAGCAGCCACAGCAATGTGCTGAGACGGTCCGTTATTACATTTAACCATAGTTGTTGTGTGCTTTTGCCTTCCTTCTATAGACACTAAGTGCAACACAGAATAGAGTGCCGGACATCTCTAAAAACAGGGTCAAGTCTCCCCTCTCCCCAATGACAGAGGTAACTTTGTACCATAATGCCACAATTCATTCAAATACACACGTTACTTCCTTGTAAAGTTATAATGGTTTACATCTAGTGGACTATTGATTTTGTCATTTGGGGCCAATAGTTAACCTTATTTATTTGGTTATTGAGGTGTAGTGCAAGTGTATGGTAGTCTTTAAAACACATTTCTGTTGTTTAAAACCAGGCCTCCTTTGATACCAGAGCAAGTACAGATTACTCGCCTTCTGTGGTTTCAATACCAGTTTGCCTTTTTAAGTCTGATACACCTGATACCACCTGATACCATTGGATCCCCCTGTAGCGGTGTCTACGTATCCTTATTCAAAATCTGTCTTTCCTTTCTTTGACTGAATAAAGCGGGCGTCTCCACATCCAGCGCCGTCTGCCGTCCCGGAGACCAAGCCGTGCGGGCAGTCCGCTCTCTTCCAGCTGGCGGAGGTAAGACGATCGAGATGATCAGAGGGGAACTGTTTGAAGTGCGGTTACCGAATTCACGAGACGAGCCATGGACGTGGATGGCAGTGTCCACGCAACTGTGTGATGGATTTAACTATTTAATTATATTCTACTTAAGGTGACATTTGCTGATTTTACTTTGATAGATGTGCTTGGCGTCTGAAGCCGGGAAGATAGAGCCGGCCGTCTCCAAGTCTCAGGAGAACCCATCCTCCTCTCTCTCTGTGCAGCCGGCCGCTCTGGTCAAGGCAGAGGTCAAGCAGGAGATGATAGACCACCGCGACCGCACTCACTCCTCCTCCTCCTCCCGCTCTCCGCTGTCACCGCTCTTGCCTCCGCATTTCCCCTCTTCCCCCACCTCCTCCGTCTCCTCCTCCTTGTCGGTTACCCCCGGCAACATCACTGCTACGGCTCAGTCGGACGTCCAGAACGCCCGCGCCATCAAAAAGAAGACCAAGAAGAAGGACTCGCCGACGGACGCCGCCGCCACCGTCGCCCATAAGCTGTCCGCCCGGCCGTCCGCGCCCTGCCCCTCCAGGAAGCCCAGCGGCGAGAGCCCGGCGGCGGACCTGGACAGCGTGTTCTGCACCATCGAGGCGGTGGCCAAAGGCTCCTGGGCGGTGGCAGAGGCCGAGGTCAAGGTGAGGAAGAGGTCCCAGGACGGCGGCGGCACTGTCAGCCCCGGGTCGCCCAAGAAGAAGAGCAAGCCCAGGACCCCCAAGACGCCTCCCAAGGGGCCGGCAAACGAGGAGGCGACCGCCAAGGGAGAGGAGAGCGGGAATCCCGTCCGGCTGCACAGCGTCTCCTCGCTGTCGGAGGTGGAGAACAACAACAACAACAACAACAACGAGGATGACCTCAAGGAGGAAGAAGAGGAGGAGGAGGAGGAGATGGAGACGGAGGTCGTTCCCGCCAGTCCCAAAGAGGAAGCGGTGGAGATGTCAGAAGAGGAGGCGGGCGGGGTAAGTGCCGCTCAGTCCCCCGGGGCCGTCCCCAGCGGGGGCCAGGAGCCCCCCGCAGCCGGCCTCAGGCCTAAAGACGAGGAGGCGGAGAAGGACAAGGTCCTCGAGGCCATGGAGAGCGGCGCCGAGAGCCGGGGCTCCCGCAAGTCTGAGAGGAGCTGTAAAGGAGCGCTGTACAAGACCCTGGTGTCCGAGGGCATGCTCACCTCGCTGAGGGCCAACATCGACCGAGGTACGACAGCGCCAGGTGTCCTCGGATGTCATTGTCGTTAAATATTACGCTTCTTTTAACATGTTTAGTTTGTTGTTATTCTTTTCTTTTTTTTTTTTTATTCATTTTGTAGAAATGTACACACCCTTTTTGTGTTTTGTGTTACATGCAAAAGAAAATTCACGAGAGAATTGATGTGTTTTTGACGAATGGTCTCTTTCTAGGTAAACGGTTTGCTTTCCGTGCGTCGGAGCACGATGCCAACTGGCAGGAGGAGGGCTGTGTGGTCCCCCCGACGGGACCCCCAAACCCCAAGAAGCTGAAGAAGTCCAAGTCCAAAGACGAGTCGTCGCAGGGGTGAGGAGCACGTCTCAGCCTTAGCTGCATGTCTTTTCTGCGTGCTTTGACAGTTGGCAGTAGAAGCTTGTGAAAATATATCATTTTGTAGCACATCCTATTCACACTTTCTGCTTGCTTGGAAAGACAAGTTGAAGCTGAAATCACATTAAACACATTCAACATTAATCAGAAGCCTGCATATTTAGTGTGATGTTTGTTTTTTTTCAACGCCTGTCAGCCTGGGGAAACTGGAGGAGGAGTTTGAGAAAAAGTTCAACAGCCTGCCACAGTTCAGCCCCATGACGTTCGACAAGAAGAGCACCACGGTGGTGAAGAAGAAGAAGCCTGACAGCCCCCCCACAGCACAAGAGGAGGGCCCTAAAGCTGCCAAGGGTAGGCCCCCAAACGTCACCCCAAAACATAGCATTGTGCATTCTCCTTCTGTTAATGGGGAATGGCCTTCATTTCAATCATGCCCCCCACAATGCACTTTTCTGTTGTTGTTTTTCTTTTGTGTGAGGTCTTTTGCCCGCAATTCTGCTGTGCAAAAATCGTTTTGTTCAGTAAGACCATGACATGACTCCATAACATGGCTGTTCCATTCCCTTCTTCTTTTGTTTCTTTATGATTTTTTTGTGTGTGTATTTGTGTGTTTTTTTTTCGTCACATCAGGGTCATCTTCATCTCAGAAAAAGACTTCATTCCACAAGATTGTTAGGAAGCACAAACAGAAAAAGGAGAAACCAAATGTGCGGGAAAAAGGTGAACTTGCGTAAAAACACTAAAAACATTAATATACAGATGTGAATGTGTGACGTTCTTCAACAATATGTTCAAAACATGTTTTTTCTTTTTGAGTATTGTCTACCACCAAAATAATTATTTTTTATAAAAAATCTTGATTTTAAGCATTTTCGCCATCTCATTACGAGGTTGGTGAAAGTATTGTTTCACAACAATATTAATGTGACCAGAACCAACAACAAGCAAACAAACGATAGAAATCAGTCAGGCCAGGCTTTTCACACCTCCGTCCTTTTGTCTCCTCCTAGTAGCGTTGCCTAGCGACCTGGCCCCGCCCAGCGACTCGGGGACCAACAAGGCCAAACTGTGCGCCCCACCGTGCGTCCCGGCCAGTGCCCCGCCCTGCCTCCCGCCGGCCCCCGCCGGCCCCGAGGCTGCGGGGGCCACGGCCCTGGAGACGCTGCTGGTGGGCAGCCAGAAGAGGAAGGCCCGGAAGAACAAGATCACCCACCTGGTTCGCACGGCCGACGGCAGCGTGTCGCCCATCGAGGGTGAGGGTGGAACCCGGGGCTCCTTTTTTTTTTCTGCCTTTTTTGCGTCCCTCCCTTCGCAGTGTTCTGGGGCGCTGCAGTAGATGGAACGGTTGACAGCCTGTTCAACTCGATTCAAAATATAAACAATATAAATGGCTTTTATCGTTCTGTCTTGCTCAACTTGTAGAGTGCGATGTTAACACTGGCATGGTTGGGGTTCAATTACAACTGGGGACGGGGGGGAAGGGGAAATCCATGTCACACATACAGTGCATGCACTCGGCGTATTGTGAGGCACTCACATCCACCAAATGACCAGCGATTACTAATAAAAGTGAGTCATTTTCAGTTTTGTCTCTTTTGGTTGCAGAAGACAAAGCCAAGGAGCTCCCCCAGGAACAGGAAAAGAAGCCATTATTTACCCAGCAGAAGTTATGCAAGGACCAGCGGTGCTTCGAGGCCCCCAGTCCAGAGCGGGTGGACGCGCCCGGAGGGCCGCAGGAGCTGCCCGCCTTCTTCAGCCTGGCCGCCCTGGCCGAGGTGGCGGCCATGGAGAACGTGCACAGGTACGCCTGCAGCCAGGGCACTCCAGGTTCTCTGGGTTGCGATCAATGTATCTATGTTCCCTTCTTTCTTTTTTTTCATCATCTTTTTAGTACACAACAAACTGTTGACAGAATGTCAATATATCCCTTCCCTCCACCAACATCAACACATGAATACCTACATGCATGCAGATACAATACACATAAAAAAACTAAAACAATTATAACAAAACTATTTAATATATATAAAAAAATATGAATAATAAGACGACGGAATTGAAGTAGTTATGAAACTGATTAGGCCGATTAAACCAATTACCATCTTTGGTGATTTGTGTCATAATATTTTTGTGCGTTATTCTAATTATTTGTTGATCGCATGGATAGTTTCGGTCATTGAAGAAAACGTCATGTTCGTGATGTGTTTTAAAGAGGTCATTCAACAATGTAATTCAGGGAATTTTACACTTGATAGAATTGAAAATGGGAACCCTAGTATGTATAAAGAATTTTAAATGTTACCAGTGGCTCACGTGTCGGTGTCTGTCTCTCCCCCTGTCTCTGTGCTGCTGCTGCAGAGGTCAGAGGGGCAGCGTGTCTGACACTCAGACCAAGGAACTGGCCAAGGCTCCCCTCCTCATCTCCTGCTCCGACCAGTGAAAACCCTGCTGCTGCTGCTGCTGCTGCTGCTGCTACTGCTGCTACTACTGCTGGCAGAAGCACCACACCATGGATGCTATAGGACCCAGTGATCCACAATTCCCTCTTGATACTGCCCACTGTGGGGGAATGGTGGTGGTGTGGGTTGGGTCGTGAAGCAGGAAACTTTGGACTGAATTTGACCAACCCCCCCCCCCCCCCCCCACCCTGTCCCCTCGCATCCTTCTCTCGCCCTGACCCCCGATGGATTATTTTAAGCTCTGCGGTCGGTTGCACCAGCTTTGTGTAAATTCAAACTTAGATAAAACCGTGTTGAAGTGTTTTAAGTCAGGGTTGACCAATGACCAATTCAAAACAGGTTGCATCACATAGAAACTAGTTCTAACGTATCGCTTAGTAGTTACTTAATATTTGCAGTTGAATTTTCTTTTTATGATAATCCACAAAATGACAGAATTATGGGTATTGTTACTGGTTATGACATTAGTTGCGTATCAGTGGTGCAACCGTGTTTAGTAAAATTTGAAACTGCGGTTACTATGGACTTGACGCACAGACATGGTATCGAACTTACACATAGCTTGTGCAACCCCGTCCAGGCCCGTTAGTGGAGAGGGAAGAGAAGGTAAGAGTCAGCCCCAGCCTACCCTGTCCCACCTTTCCCGCCTTGTATATCTCAGTGTTCTCCCTGAAGCCTTTGCTTTTCGGTAGGATGAGGGTGCCTTTCTGATGTCTTCAAAACGCTCTGGTAGAATCATCTGTTCAAGAAAACAAGCAAGCCCGACCTCCTCCACCTCTCTCAGTGAGCGGCTTCCAATATCTAGACCAGGGGTCACCAACCTTTTTGAACCTGAGAGCTCCTTCATGGGTACTGAGTCATACGAAGGGCACCCTGTTTGATACACTCTTCTGAAATAACACATTTGCTCAGTTTGCCTTTAGTTATATATTACTATTAATGATGATTAATGATACTCATCTGTGTGAAACATTTTAATTGCTTAAGTCATGTTAATGATTTCTCACAATAATTATCAACAATGACTTAAAAGTTGGGAAAGAGTTGTTACTCTACTCAAGAATGAGTAGTGCTATGTTTAGAACCGGCCTGCGGGCGCCTCATATGGTCCTTGCGGGCGCCCTGGTGCCCGCGGGCACTGTGTTGGTAACCCCTGATCTAGACGGTCTTTCAGTCACAAACCCCTGGGCCACATGGAGGTCGGATCTTGCGGACAAAGAAAAAAACAACGCCAATCTCAGTCACGCTAGGTAGGACCCAAGACGCCATTCCTTTTTTTGTTTTTGTTTTGTTTTGTTTATTTTTACCTCGGACACACACACCTCCGGTAGAATACCTCTTTATCTGGACAGCTCTTACCACTTTGCTCCGTTTCCCCCCCCCGCCCCCACACTCTCCTCTAAGCTTTGACCCAAACTAATGTAACCAGGGTAAATCACCATGATGACGACGGATGGGCTTTCGCTACCGACATGATGCTTTGTGTACAGCGCACCCGCAACGGTGTGAGCGAGCTAATGAAGAACTCGAAAAGGTCGAAAAAGTGTTTTCTGGACGTTTTCCCGTTTGACGTTTTTTTTTGTCTTACTTAGGATGTGCTACAGTGTGAACGGTATGTGGTAGCGACCCTATAACCCGTGATAGATTTAACATTGTAAGAGTAGGCCTCTTAAAGCAGCGTTAACTCTTAGCTAGGGACGTGTTTGTTTGTGTGTCTATTCATCCTTTAGAAGCTCACTATGATCCCTCGGTCCGGTTTTATCCAGTGGACGGACCACTTTAAAAACACACAGAATCAATGCTTTTATTTTTATGATGGTGTGTGTGTGTGTGTGTGTGTGTGTGTGTGTGTATAGAAGAAATTAACGGTTCTAAATAGCCTTAACCCCTCCGACGTGTACCTTTATGAACCCCCCCGGCAGACTCCTCTTCCTCAGCCTCAATAGAGCTAAGGAGCGTGGGCACTTTTCAGGTGTGAAACGCGGTTAGTGTCAATATACTTGATCTTCTCACTCGGTGTCGCGTGTAGGTTAGTACCGTGCGCACAGCATATTTGAGTACATTATTTTGGTACTTTTGTCTGTTGTGAAAGAAACTGCAGGCATTTGTAGGCTGTGGTAAAAATGGATTTCCAGTAGGTATGCCTTGTCTCCGATGGCCAAACTGGTTAGCTAGAATGTGTCATAACTTTATCTCTTCAGAAAAGTAATTCTTCTTATTTTGTTTTGAAACGACAAAAAAGGGATCAATATCCAACGGGCCTCATTCACAAAGCACATTTTAAAAGCTACACTATGAGATTATCTTGTCAATCGATCCTTTATTTTAATTACGTATCAGCAATGGGTGTAGTCTATTCGCTGGGTCAAATACAGAGACTGATATTAAAGCATTAATTCTACTCCATCAATCAGTGATGCAAAAAATACTCATATGCTATACTTAAAAGTAAAAAAATACCCTTAGAAAATGGTACTTGGTTGGAATCAAGTATTACTATTATATAGAATGTACTCAATTAAAAACGAGTTCATAGCATTAATTCATAGACCTGTAAGTAACCCTAACAAGTGGTGATGCTCCATTTGTGGTCCACTCAACAGTTTCCCCTTATTGTCAGCAATGATGAATGCTCGTATTTAATAATAATGTTATGTAGTGTCTCTTTAGTAAAACTGATATTTGGCACTTGAACGTGTGAGATGAGGCTAAATGTAGCAAAAGTGATTCATTTGCTTTGGAATGTAGTAGTTTAAATGGAGTAAAAGTGTGAGGTCCCTAAATATATAATTACCCAAATCATGTATATAGATGGCCCAAAATGTTCCAGACCTTAAAAGTACTCAAGTACCTCAAATCAAAAGTAACACCGTTGGGCCTGATTTACTTTATAAGTAAACGGTCTCTCATGCTTTAATATGTCAATCTCGCATTTCAACTTTTGACACAAATTCCACATTAATAATTTAGATGGATGGCAATTTAAATTTTTATTTGAAAATAAGAAAGTATGAATTACATTAGTAATTACCCTGGATACGGTAAAAACTAGGGGAAAGACAGCAAAGTTTGATGCAGTTATGCTGTATTTCATTAGTGAAATATCCAGAAACATGTGTGCTTTTAGATTGTTTAATGCTAACAATGTTCAAATATTTACATTATATCCCTGTAATTTATATATATTTGGTTTTTCAATGGTGGATAAAATATAAATATTAATCAATTATGGATTCTTGAATTTAGGCTTCTTCCAGTTGAAGCATTAGAATTCAATTTGAAGGAGATCCTCATTTTTATTTTTACTCAACGCTATGTTTTCTGAATGAGGCCCATTGTACACTTTCCCTGCAAAAACAGGCCCTGGTAACTGAACTAAACCAGACTAGGCATCAGGTGTCACATGTACGTCTCTGGTCAGGTCCTCTTTTGCCAAGTAATCTCCTCAAAAGGCCATCAGAATCCAACAGGCGTAGTGTTTTACGTGTTTCTACTCAGATAAAACAATGTTGTTATCGCTAAACTATGTAATTCTGTTTGAAACCGCATGGTCAAGATGCATTCGGTTTCCGGCCTGGCTTTCCCCCACCTCGGTCTGTGCATTTGTACTGCTGAAGACTAGGGTGGAGGTGTCTATGGTCAAACCACAGCTTTGCTGTCTTCCCATGGGATAGAATTAGCCGAGAGAGACCTCAAATGCTAGCTCCCACTGCTTGTGATACATGTGCATACCAAGCTACTCTTAAATCCCAGTTTTTTTGCCAACCCGCTCCTCTCAAAGGAAGTTGCCCACAGGTCTATGAAATTTCCTTTTTGCTCCTCGTTATCGACCAATTCCTGATTTATTACAGACTTATGATTCAAGCAGTGTATCTTTAGATTGGTTGTTTTCATTCCGTTTTGTTTCTTGTTTATTTAAGTATTCTGTTGCATTTACAGTACTCTCCTAGTAAGGCTGATTTATCTTTCTTTTGCTTACTTTACTCTCGTACTTTTTTTTTTTTCGCGAGGCCAAGTTTACTGGATTATGACTGTTGGCAACAAACCCTCGTACACAAATGATTGCTTATAGGCTAACTTATTGGCTAAATGAGCAACAAGTCTTTGTCTATTCGAGACATTAGCAGTGGTCCTTCGCTGGACGATTTTAGAAGTCAACTGACTTGAAGGATGTGACATGAGGGCCAAGTGTCACTGGAGATGGGGAAAATCCTCTGCTCTTGAAGTAGTGTCTGTCCTTAATCAGGACATTATTACTTACTGGTCGTGCTCGGCCCTTGTGCAAAAGATATTAAGAACACAGTCATACTGTGTGATTGCTCCGTGAATTTGACCGTTAATGCTAAGAAACTAACAATGTGTGTGCCCCCCCCCCCCCCCCTTATGCTGAAGGATAGTGATAATGCTTTAAGATAATCTTAATAGTGTTTTGTTTGTTTCGACATTTAAGAAATGTTGCATAAATGATGTTTTATCCAGGCAGTAAAACGATATAATTCTTCCACTGATAGAGTGGTTTTATGTGAGTCAAAGAAGTTGTCTTCCCCCCCCCCCCTCCTCCCCCCGAAATAGAGATATATTTGCTTATTGCAAGTGAGTTTATTGACATTTGCCAAAGAAAAGGGAAAGATGTCTTCAAATATAAATCGTATATGAATATATATATATATATATATATATATATATATATATATATATATATATATATATATATATATATATATATATATATACACACAAATACGAGCATGGCGGTTGCACTGCAATTTGTAGTTATATAAATCTTCAGGTAACATGCTCTCAGCACAACAAATCATGCGTGTCTCAAGGGGTTTACCTTTAAATTTGAACCCCGAGTTTGACTGGTGTGCAAAGAAAAGAAAGGCATCACGCAATGCCTCTTTTAATAAACAGTGTGTGCACCTTATGACCCAAACCAAAATTATCATGATCTTTCAAGGAAATAACAAATTTTTACCCGGTCTTTGAAATTATGCATTTTGAGATATATGTGCTTATAGCACATCCAATACAAAAAACACCCCCATCAATGACAGCCATAATACTATCATTCCACATCCTTTCATCTTTTCTATGTAGAATATTGCCTCTATAGATCTAAAATTCCTATATTAGTTACCTAAATGACTATGAATAATATCCTTTGTGCTAGTACTGTCTTCTCGAATGTAATCATTTTGTACCTGTATTTTTCTAATTCCACTTCAGTCTTGATTGTACTGTATGTATGCTATGGTGTACTGTTCCTCGGTGCATCGTTCGTCACGACTAACAGTTCTCGTCACGAGATGGCCGCTGTGCTACGAAACACGATGGAATTTTGTGAAGGTCGGTGTCCGAGGAAAAAGGACTCGACTGACAAGCAGCCCTTAGACTGATGATTGAGTGTCTTGCGTTCTGGATGACGGGACTATTGCTTTCCCCGGTTTGGTATTATCTTTACTTTTTTTCCTTTCCGTTTTTTCTTTGCAGTAAAGTTTAAAAAGAAAATGTAAACTCTGTTCAGGACAGTAAAAAACCAGAGACACTCCTGCAATCTACAAGAACAATGGAATGCTTGGTTTTTTACTTATTTATTACAATTCCCTTTTTTTTCTAATAGATTTAGTACAATAATGAAATGAAAATATACAACTTAATATGCATCAATTTATACATAAATTCTGTGTAACATTATCTAATCTTTACTGGAATGTATATCATGGCTTCCTTGTTTTTTTGTTTTATTTTATTTTCTGTGTTTTTGTGTGCGTGTGGAAAAAAGGTTACGCCAGATCTCATTGTCTATTTACTCTTGATAGTTTTGAAACAACTCACGCTAAATCTAATTTATGCTATGAATAGTATCACCATGACATGATATATAATTTTGTTGATTGTTGCAACCTAGTTGTTAAAAAGCAGCCTTGCCTTACTGGAAACCCTGCGTAGTGAGGGGTCCCTTAGCTACCCCGTCCCAGTCCAGCCCTCCCCCTCCACAGCTCCTATGTCATAACACTGTTTGCCGATGCAACTATTCCTTTTACACTTTCTGCTGACGCAAATGTTACTTCTTGAACACCTATTAAAATAACATATTAAAAGCTCGCCTCTGCTGTGAATGACCTTTCCTTTCCGTCTTGATTACAATGAGATGATGGATGATTGAATTAATGAAAGTCATTCCACTCAGGCAAGCTTGTGTTCCTCTCCTTCCTGTTTAGAGAATATTTGTCATTATTTAGGATGGTGGAACGGGGACATCCCCTGTCACCAGCTATAATTAGTGAGCTCCATCTTAATCTTGTTTATTGGTAAGCGACATTTAACACTTTTTACACATTGACTAAAATATTCAAATGTATTTTCATCTGACCAAAATACCGTGAGTTTGTTCTGTGATAGTAGAAGACTGTTTGGTGGGGATGTCTTCTGATTTAAGCCACTGAATAATAGCCTTGCATCATATTTGGGGAGTGTTGTTGCAGGCTGATGGGTCAAATGTCTGCTACCCCATTGTCTGGTTCTTGGAGGGCATTTGAACATGTTTGTCAAGACACCCTCTTAGCTAAAGGTGTTCCTTTAGCACGAGCAATTTCCTGGTTAGTCATAAACACTGATGCCTCTCTCTAGCAAGGGTTGCCATGGACAAAGGTCATTCAGTCAAAGGGTGTCTCTAGGAGGACCTGAGTGAGAACAGTTACATCAAACATCCACATGGTAGGGGCAGATTCAGGTGGTTTGTTTATTCCCTATTGCACTTTGCACCATGTGAGAATTAGAATGTGACTTTTATGTAGAGATTCACTGTGATTGTCATGAGTCAGAATGTAGCTTGTTCAAGGATGCCAACTCAGCAAATGGGATTCGAACCCAACACTCCACGGCAGGTTAGGAAACCACCCTGCCCCCTTTGAGCCTGATATTTGTTTAGTCGTTCAGGAAAAGTTTAACTTGGGAGCAGACACGCTGATCTGAAGACAACCATGGGGGTTGGGCATTGTTTCTCTGGTCGGGTCTGTGTGGACAATATGATGTGGCCCTGTCTCCGCCATTGAGGTCTTTGTTTGCCTCATAGTGTTGATTAAGCTTGCCCTTCTTAGTGATACTAGATTCAAACAAGCCTCCATTGTGGCAAATCGAGCCTTCTTCATGATGAAATTAATTAATTATTCATGTTGAAGGAATTAAAGACGTAAAGGAAAATAAACGTGTGAGATATATCAATCAGAAATAATAACGTATAAACCACACGTATGAGCGGTGACAGCCAGGTAAAAAACGGATTGGCCTGCGATCTCCACCCTCCTTCCGTGTTCATTTCCGTTAACAAGCGGCTCACGTGACGTTTGTTTTTGGTGTCACATGAGAGACTCCAATGCTATCTGGCTAGCAAAATGGCAGCATTCTTACAGTGGCGAAGATTTGTGTTTTTTGATAAAGAATCGGTTAAAGATCCTGTAGACAATGGAAAAAACTTTTATCTTCCCAGCGGAATATCGGCGTCTGATTCCGGCCGCGGTCACATTGTTCTCGGAGATATCCTTGATGTTATGGGATGCTTGATGGCTAACACTGACTAGCTAGCAGTGCAATGACAGCCCTTCGGGCGTACCCAGTCTTAAATCGTTCTAAATGCCTTGGCTTGTCTCTGATGGGTGAGCTGTCAGATGATTCCCATTTATGGATGACATTACTGCAACCAATACTGATTATAAAAGTGTGGCATTAATTGATAGCCTTGCTGATTCAGCAATGAAAGGAGGATTTTTGATGACATTAAACGACCATATCCAACCCAAATTACAACATAATCCAAGAAACCAAGTGTTTGAGGTTACTGTAAAGGGAACTAAATGATACTAGTAAATAAAAATGTTGTTTATGTACTACCATGATGCAGCAATAGTATGCTATGATGCTATGATACTATGCTAGAGATACACTTCTGTGGCTGCAATAACTATGAATGTGTGGCGTTTTTGTACAAAAATACCTGATCTAGATAGGTTACCATATGAATAATAACTTTGTTCTAGGAAGACATGCTGACATGTTAAAATATAACTTAAATATGGTACTCCTACCGGTTGTTGTCATTATTCAGCCTTAACCCCATCCCTTTTACATATGGATGGCCAGATCTGGCTTTTGCCACGCTCGATGAAGCTTGAGTCCTTCCAGGCTTACAAGTTGCGTGTGACACACCTGCATCAACTCAAGCAGCACAGCATCCTTGTCTCAGTGGGGCAGGATGAAGAAGGAATAAACCCTCTGGTCTGTACACATGGTTGTTTCAGCAAAACAGCATACAAAACAATGTTAACTAATAGCACAATTCAACTAATGAATGTGCCCCTGGGTTCACAGGTGAAGGTGTGGAATCTCGACAAGAAGGATAGTGGGAATCCCTTGTGCACTAGGATTTTCCCCGCAATTCCCGGGAATAAGCCAACAGAGGTGTCATGCCTCAGTGTGCACGAGAACCTCAACTTCATGGCCATTGGTAAAACCTAATATAGTGTCTGTCTGTCTATCTGTCTGTCAGGTCGCAGGTGGGTGACAGCGTTTTTCTATGTGTCTTTTTGGCAGGCTTTACAGATGGCAGTGTGGTGCTAACCAAGGGGGACATCACCAGAGACCGCCACAGCAAAACGCTGACGCTGCACGAGGGCACCTGTCCAATCACCGGCCTCTCCTTCCGCCAGGTCGGCAAGGTCACACACCTGTTTGTAGCGACGCTGGAAAAAGTCCATGTGAGTTTTTGGAGCATTCCTCGCACCTTCTCGTTTGCATTGTATGCTCTTAGCCTCATGGAAATGCACCGATGATGCTTTGCGTGAATGTATCGATATCTTATCAGTGCAAATAATGATTCTCACCCAATAACTAGGGTTGGGAATCTTTTGTTTACTTATGAATCGATTCAAAATGTATTTGATTTAAATTATTTCTCCATTCAGTACATAAGGGTGACAATTTCAGTATCTACTCCAGTCCTCTTTGTCCTAGGAAAGGTGGTGGTCAAATTATGGCATGAAAGCATAGTAAAGTCTATGCTGTCTAGGCTGACATGTCTTAACGATTAACACATCGACCACATTTCCTCCTTTCAATTAAAAAAAGAAACCTATTCTAAATGTCCAGAATAAGAGACGACCTCATTCCTCTCTTCTCATCATCATATCAAACATGTGCCATGTTCTGAAAGCGTTCACCACAGTCACGTGTGTATCGCTGCACTCTGATGTTTCAACCACTCCCTCTCCCCCCCAGTGTTACACGCTGTCCATCAAGGAGTACCCCAGACTGGAGCTGGACACACACGGCTGTGCCCTGCGCT
Source organism: Gadus morhua (assembly GCF_902167405.1). NCBI lineage: Eukaryota > Metazoa > Chordata > Actinopteri > Gadiformes > Gadidae > Gadus > Gadus morhua. The sequence continues at coordinate 21,560,082 of NC_044054.1, read as the reverse complement.
GCTCCTCCCTCACCGACCCGTCCCAGGACTCCCAGTTCATCGTGGCGGGGGACGAGTGCGTGTACCTGTATCAGCCCGATGAGAGGGGCCCCTGCTTTGCCTTCGACGGGCAGAAGCTGCTGGCCCACTGGTACAGAGGCTACATGCTGCTGCTCACCAAGGACGCCAAATCGCCCAGCAAGTAAGCAGCATTCCTGTGGATGCAGGTTTTGGTTTATTGCTGGGTTTTATTGTTCACTTTAACGCATCGTTGTGGGAACAACACTTAAAGTGACATATTATGCCACCAGGTGTGAGTTTGATTAGCCACTACAACCTGTTTTGAAAATCTGCCTCTTCTGACACCCACCTGGTGGTATAATATGTCAACTTTAAACTATGTGGTCTAAAGTTGGTATGTGGGGGTGCGGTTTCCTCTGCAGAGTTTTTTAAATCAGGTTCATCCATTGTTCCCCCCCCCCTGCGCTATATTAAATCATTGGCCTTATTGATCTGGGAAGAACCCAGGGTCTGCTCACCCATAGTGTAAGAACAAAAATCTGTTATCAGGATTTAAAGTGCCAACAATGGATTTTATTTGAGAGGTTGCTTTGGAGTAGACTTTCTGCACTCTTGTGGTCAAATTGGTTAAATCTTTAACCAAAGCCCTCTGACATTTCTGCCATGAAGATGCACCGATTTTAGTTATTTATTAATTTGATGCCTGGTTGAATAGTTATTATCTGACTTGTACATTATTATCTTACTTGTTGTTCTTCAAATAGGGATTGAGGCTGTCAGCTTTGCCATCTTGCCGATAAATACTAGTGATACTAGCTATTACTCAAAGAAAGGACGAGCAATTTCATTTCAATGACAAAAGGTCGACGTCTCGAGATGTGCTTGGCTGACTGGTCAATAGCTCAGGTCAGTTAGAAGCAGGTCAGTTTGAAGTCAGGGGTGGAAGATGGCAGAAGAAAGGCAAATCAATTATCAATAATATTGTTTACAATTTTATTGGTAAAATAAGAGTTTATATAACTTATTTTCTTTAGTTGATGATTGTGGCATTTCGATTCTTAATTGTTTTATAATGAATTAATTGTTTGATTACCAATTTGACTCACAATCCCCAAGTGGACCATCTATACTGAATAAACGTATATAAGAATGCCCATAACATGGCATTAATGTACATGCATTCTGATTCTCTCTCTTCTTGGTGTCTTTCTCAGGGCAGCGTTTGCGAGCAGAGAGACGTCCCCCTCAGAAAAGCAGCTGCTGACCATCTACGACCTGGACAACAAGTTCATCGCCTACAGCGCCCCCTTTGACGACATCATCGACGTCCTGGCCGAGTGGGGCTCCTTCTATGTGCTCACCAGGGACGGCAAGATGTTTGTTCTGCAGGAGAAGGACACTCAGACTAAACTAGAGGTGCCTCTAAACACTTTAGGGCATGCAGATACACACACACACACACAGACACACACACACTCTGCAAACCCCCTATCATTTCCCCCTGTTTGCTGTGACAACTTGATAAAAACACATTGTTGCCCCCCAAACCAAGCATTGCACAACAAACCTTAAAAGGCATTAGTGAGGACTCCCGCTCTAACCCGATAGAGTTCAGAAGGCTAACGTGTCGCTGTGTGGTTGTTTTCTGCTTCAGATGCTTTTCAAGAAGAACCTGTTTGTGATGGCTATAAACCTGGCTAAGAGCCAGCACCTGGACAGTGACGGGCTGTCGGAGATCTTCAGGCAGTACGGAGACCACCTCTACCTCAAGGGGGACCACGACGGGGCCATCCAGCAGTACATACGGTAACCACATTAAAAACCCATCCACTGTTCGACACAAATACACAAATACTGTACTGTTGGCATGCAAATGTGTGAGCTAAACGACAACCTCCCTGTCCCATTGCTGTCATCCGCCATGAAAGTTTACAATGACCAAAACCTAAGGCAATGCCCAGCAATTCAGAAGCAGACACCGGGGTCACGACTTGACCTCGGCGGACACACCCTAACTAGCGTGTTTCGCTCTCTCCTGCAGAACCATTGGGAAGCTGGAGCCGTCCTACGTGATCCGGAAGTTCCTGGACGCCCAGCGGATCCACAACCTGACGGCCTACCTGCAGGCCCTGCACCGGCAGTCCCTGGCCAACGCGGACCACACCACCCTGCTGCTCAACTGCTACACCAAGCTGAAGGACAGCTCCAAGCTGGAGGAGTTCATCAAGGTAGCCGCCGCATAGTGGGGCCAGCTAGGGGAACACATGGGTACTGTGGAGCATTGAATGATTGATAAATAGTGCACGTGACTTTTTATTTATTTTTATCATTTTACTTTTCCATCATACCTTTCAAATCCCTATTAGCTTTTGAAGGGATTTACGCTTTGATATTTACATTTTCAATTGGTAACAGCTTACCTGAAGGCTACCAGGACAAATCCGTAGTCAATGCTGATTGATAGTGGTTTTAATCATGTTAGCAAACAAATCACATCCTATAAACAAATCACATCCTATAAAGATGCTGGTCAGCCCGGCCCTGTACATCTGTTTGTTTACACGCAGTCTACTATCGACTCGCCCTAAACCTTCCCACTCAAGCCACCCAGCCAGACGAGCTATGTTTTGTTTGAACAAAACAAACAAAGTCAGACTAGGGCAAGCCCTGTCTAGGTATAGCCATACAATTTATCTTTTGATAAGAATTGCATTAATGATTGCATTTGACTTCACTTGTTTAGATCAAAATACACTTGAGTAGAGTCCAATGTTTGTTTGTTTAGAGATTGAACAAGGGAGCGGTTCATTTGAGGAAGAGTTTGAACGAGAAGGGGATCAAATGAAAGAAACGAGAGGTTCAATGAGTCACACTAGACCAACGAATAAGTCCCGCCCCGACCATGGGTTCAAAAGGGGGGTCTCAGGTGATAGAGATCCACTCACCAAAGTGTGTCTGTATCCCCAACAGAGCAGCGAGAGCGAGGTCCACTTCGACGTGGAGATCGCCATCAAGGTGCTGCGGCAGGCGGGCTACCACAGCCACGCCGTCTTCCTGGCGGAGAAGCACGCGCAGCACGAGTGGTACCTGAAGATCCAGCTGGAGGACCTCAAGGTGAGCACCCACAGTCCGGTCCCTCCTTAGGGTGGGTTCAATTTCAAATTGAAAAATAAACCCACTAAATCCGGCGTGGGAGAACTCGGGTTACGCCTCTCACGGGGGTCTGCTTGTCCTCCCCAGAACTACCTGGAGGCGCTGCGCTACATCGGACGCCTGCCCTTCGAGCAGGCGGAGAGCAACATGAAGCGCTACGGCAAGACCCTCATGCACCACGTCCCCGACGGGACCACCTCTCTCCTCAAGGACCTCTGCACCGACTACAAGCCCAAGAAGGAGGGCGCCGACAGGGAGACGCCGCAGAGAGGGCTCGAGGTTAAGGTCAGCACACCTGGATGCAGTGTTCGTCTCAGCCTCCACGTCCCGGGACACTCGACCCTGCTCTCAAATGACAAGAATCCTTTTGTACTAAGATTTATTGAATCGCATAACATTCGCAAAACATGCGTTTTTCGTTCCCCGGGTGCACTTTCTCGAGGTGTAATTAAAATGACATTGGTGAGGAAATTCTAGGTACCTTAGCTCAGTCATGCACTGAGCCAAAGCACTGCTGTGTTGGAGCACAGTGTATTGCTCATTGTTATAATCCGTCGGTTCACCGACTAGTATTGGGCTGGGCTTTTACTCTCCTTCCCCGGAAAGCCATGCTAGAACTGCCACCCTATGAGATCGAAAAATATGAATGGGTTTCAATGGAGAGAAAGTAATTATCTTCTTGTTCTAGTCTTTATATGTACCGGATTACACATATGTTGTTTGTGGATTTAAATGATAATTTTTCATGTCAAGAGTTTAACCGTTTATTGTGCAGTTAAAGGCTGTAGAGAAACAACAATGAGAAAGACTACATGTCTCGTGTGTGACTTGTCACGCTCCTTGCGACTGGCGTGGAGGCCGACAATCTCCCCACGGGCATAAGTGAAACTCTCCACATGCCCCGACTTATAATGGTTTTCACCTCTTTGATGCTTTTATCCTCCCCTTGGAAATAACCTAACCTAATTATCAAACTGCTTCACGAAAATGTTTAGTTTTCTTTGCATGAAAAGTTATAATTTAAATCCACAAACAACATATTTGTAATCCGGGGCATATAAAGAAAATAATTACTTTCTCTCCATTGAAACCCATTCATATTTTTCGGTCTCATAGGTCCCATGGGCTTTACCAGAAGGGGTGTGACTGCGCCACTCTATTGATTTAAATGATGCCCTTCCAAATCCGAATTAACAGGCTGAACCTGAATTAATTTAATGACTAATGATTAAATCTAAGTCTATTATTTCCTTAATCCGGTAACCACAGCTAGTATATGCTTATACTTTTGCCTGGTCATTATAAAAAACGTGTTTAACGTGGCTGTATGAGGCTACACATATACTGACCAGGTTGGTTCTGTGCCGACAGGCCAACTCGGAGGAGTTCATCCCAATCTTTGCCAACAACCGGCGGGAGCTCAAGGCCTTCCTGGAGCACATGATCGAGGTGGAGCCCTTCTCCCCGGCCGGGGTGTACGACACGCTGCTGGAGCTCAGGCTGCACGATTGGGCCCACGAGGAGGAGCCCGAGGTACCGCACCTCTGAGCTGCCCTGGGGGTACTTTGGTTTGGGGTCCGAGACAAGGTCACGGTGGGAATAGAGCAACAATGAAATATAACTATAAATATCCATAAAGCAGCAGGTATTAAAACCGTTAACAAAGCAGAAGTGCATCATCGGTTGTTACCTTTATGGTGGTAGCAGACCTCCCACATCAAGCCCATAGTTATACGTAATGTTGTACCCAAACCTAACCATTGACCTTACATCTGACCCATCTCTAGGCTTATACCGTAACGTAACTGCTTGAACTTCATCTAAACCAGATTTAACATTGAAATTCAATATGAGAGCTTCTTTGTTGTGTAAGGTATGCCTTATCGCCTGACAGACTGTACACTAATGTATGAGTGTTATCACCTGGCAAACATTGACCCACAGATGGGTGAAGCCTGTGTGGATTTATTTTTTGCTTTGGCCAGTCAAAATAAGATATTTTTTAAAGAATTAAACCGAATTATACTGTATTACTATGATACTATAAGTGAGCACATTGGTGATGGTACTAGTGTGGTATGCAAGTTTGTTGCTTTGTTTCTGTTTGCCCCCGCAGCAGAAGAAGGTCCTGCAGGGGGCAGCACTCTTCCTTCTGCACAGCGACAACACAGTGTTTGACAAGGCCCTGGTCCTCTGCCAGATGCACAACTTCAAAGAAGGAGTGCTGTACCTCTACGAAAAGGGCAAACTGTGAGTGCACTCGACTTGATGTTCTGTTTCAGACGCTTTTGGGCCATTTCTCACAGATCTGGAGATGTATTCTTTATATAGAGCCAATACTTTTTTTTAAATGTGCTATGGTTTATAGACTAACAACCACATCCTCTTATGGGGAACAATGGACCAGTGAAATATTTTCTCTTTTATCAACTGAACCTATAATACAAAAACACGCTCTTCAAGGAAACTTTAATTCATATCAATGTGCTTGGCGTTGTTGATTGGCTGGCGGTACTACCGGCCACACCCAACAACACCCGGAGACTCTTTCATCTAAATCTCCAATTCCCCTCACACAGGTACCAGCAGATCATGCACTACCACATGCAGAACGAGGAGTACGGCAAAGTGGTGGAGGCCTGCAAGCGCTACGGGGACCAGGAGGTGTGCCTGTGGGAGCAGGCGCTGGGCTACTTCGCCCGGAAGGAGGAGGACTGCAAGGCCTACATCAGCCAGGTCCTGCAGCACATCGACCAGAACAACCTGATGCCCCCGCTGCTGGGTGAGAGGGGAGGCGCGCCGAGGGGGCTCTCTGTTTAGGGGCTTGAGCACATTCAACTTACTCTGTCTCTTTTGAACAAACAGTGAGTCGATTCCTCCATGAGTCGACCGATTAGTCTATTCATTGAATTGACCCGAAGTTGTGTTTAATTATTTTGATTAGGATTCAATCATTCACAGATCCGTTTTATTGGATGTTTTTTGTTGTTGAATTGGTATTTACCAGGTGATTTATCAATCAATCCAAAAAACAGAATCAATAGTCAATGAAAGTTGCAGACCGGCTGCTTTATAAACATCTGTTTTTATGCAACAGTGAACAAAGACTACGGTTTAGCTTTTCGTGTTCAGGACAATTCTCGATGCAACACTGCTGGCAATTTATTAGAATGGAAGCCATGTCGTGACCACGTGTGTGTGTGTGTGTGTGTGTGTGTGTGTGTGTGTGTGTGTGTGTGTGTGCGTGTGCGTGTACACTTTAACCCCACAGTGGTGCAGACGCTGGCGCACAATTCGACGGCCACGCTGTCCGTCATCAAGGACTACCTGGTGAACAAACTGCAGAGGGAGAGCCAGCAGATTGAGGACGACGAGCGCAAGATCCGCCAGTACCGCGAAGAGACTGCTCACCTCCGCACCGAGATCCAGGACCTGAGGACCAGGTAGGCCCCCAACCACACAGCCCGTACCCTGGGGACAAGATCTGGGCCCCACAGCCCACTCCTCTTCCTCCTGGTTCTCCCGACTCATGTCCTGTGTGATAAAGTTCTGATAAAGTGGCAAGCCTAGTCATTTTATAATTAATTACACGCCTCATACTCCATTACTCCATTACTGCATTACTCGTAATACCAGTCGAGGTCAACATCCATATTTTGCACTTTATTGTGTGTACTTTAAATGTATTTATAATTATTTTCATTACAAAAGATCCATTCGTCAGCACACCACTGTATTATGATTCCACAAAATGCTGTCCTTTATTTGTGTGCAAAACCAACGTTTGGATGTCTATGTCCGCAGCGCTAAGATCTTCCAGAAGACCAAGTGCAACATGTGCAGCAGTCCGCTGGAGCTGCCCTCGGTCCACTTCCTGTGCAGCCACTCCTTCCACCAGCACTGCTTCGAGAGCTACGCCGACAGCGAGGCCGAGTGCCCGACCTGCTTGCCAGAGAACCGCAAGGTCATGGACATGCTGCGCGTGCAGGACCAGAAACGGGACCTCCACGACCACTTCACCAGACAGGTACCTCAGTGACATTTTGTCGCTCAGCCCCATTCACGCTTGTATACATTGGGGTCAGAATAACGTTAGGTTCAAGTGATTTAAACCTACTAAAAATACACCATAGATCACTCAGCTTGAACAGCTCAGAAGGTTTTGGAGAGCTGTTGAAAACAGCGGTATGAGTCAGAGTAGGGATTTTTGGGGGATAAAGATTGAGATGTGGTTGCGCTCTACTCTGCTTTCTGCCAATGTACACACATTTGCTAAGCAAAGCTTGACAAAGTGTAGCACCTTAAATATTGTATGAGTATGATGCTCTGGGGGCACGCCGGGTGGAGCGCGTACCATTAAGGCTCAGTCCTTTCTGCAGCGACCCGGGTTTGATTCCTGCCTGTGGTCCTTTGCAGCATGTCTTCCCTTCTCTCTCCCCCATACCTTCCTGTCCAACTCCCTGTATCTTCATGAATTAATCATGAAAATGCAAAAATATAAAAAAAATCCCCCAAAAAAGGAATATTAGATGGTCAACTCCTTTTGCCATTTTGAGAGCAGCGTGGTACTTCGTTCTATAAATATTTTCTTAAGGTGCTTGAACGCTGCCGGAACAAACACCCAACACCCACTCACCAACAACAAAACACATACTGTACTGGTATTAACCGGTTCCTTCGCACGCCTCTTGTGTTTCAGCTCCGCAGCTCCAACGACGGCTTTTCGGTGGTGGCCGACTACTTCGGCAGGGGGGTGTTCAACAAGCTGACCCTGGTCACGGACCCCCCCGGGAGCAGGGCTGCGAGCAGTCTGGAGACAGACCTCCAGAGAGACCTCCTCACCCACACCAAGAGGAACAGCTAGAGAGATAGTGTGAGTGTGTGTGTGTGTCTGTGTGTGTGCGGGTGTGTGTGTGAGCGTGCGCGTGCGCGTGTGTGGGCCTGTCTGTAGCGATAGCCATGCTATTACATGAACCGTGGCCCCAGAATTGGTTGCCAAGCAAAGAAAGAGAACAAGTCTCTGCTGCACGATCTGTGACGATGAACTACTTAATTTCCTCTTAACATTGTCCATATTATTGTCTCATATTGTATTTAACATGTAAAAGCAGACGAGTGTCAAAAGGCTTACAAGCTGGATTGTATTCAATATGTTTTTGTGTCTGCTTTCATCGTGTCGGCTAATCAGACTGCAGATATGCGGTTGTGTTTTAAGGCCACTCCCTCACTCTCTTGCATAACTAACAGCAGAAGGATGAATTCCTAGTATCCCTTCAGCATCATGTCTCATTGTCTTAAGAAATAAAATGCTGACTATCGATTTTTTTTTTTTACTTTTTGGATACTGTACCTTCTGGTTAAGGGGTAATTGATGTTTTGTTCAAGGCACATTCTTTCTTTAACCCCGTTAGTTATTTGTTGTTGTGTTGTCTCGTATGTTCCCGCAGAGAAACTAAAGCATCTGCTTTTTTCTGTGGGAGGAGAAGAAGAAAATGAATAACAGGAATCTAGACTGAAGAAGCAACCAGACTGATTAAAATAGAATCAAATTATATCAAACAAAATATGTAAAGTAGAGGATTCCCATTCCGACTGAGCATGGTCAGTGTTCAGTTGGGCATGGATAGAGCCTGTACTCAAGATGTCAATGGGCTTGCTGCAGGATTTTAACCGAATGACTTCCAGGAGGATCCAACTGGAATAACAGATCTCACAGGACAAAAGGCAACCACATTCATCGACTCTGAATACGTTTTGTTTTTTTGGTGGTTTTAGGATCTCTTGGTATATGTCATATATTTACCATGATCTTGCGGTCTCCTTTGAGGACAGACATCATAGCCGTTCTTGCAAACCTGCATGAAAAGTGCATGATTTGGTCTGCACAGTTTTAATCCCGTCACCTCAAACAGTGTCATGTGTTTGCTCAAGGCCTTCAAACAAGGCCTCTCTTTGGAGGGAAAGGAAAGGGTCTATCTATCTTTGGTCCAAAAGGATAATGTATGCAATGTGTGTAGGTACCACACGAGGGCGCCCAATACTTCCCTATTGGTCGCTTTAATTACCCTGTTATATATTAATAATACATATAAGTAATACATGTGAAAAATTTATTTTAATGAGTATGATTATTAAACTACATGCAAACAGACTTGCTTCTCATAAATAGAGACATGCCATCGGTGGGAAAGTACACTCAACTATTTACCATAATGTAGTCAACACAGTTCACGATGATCGGACACTGGGAGCTTTAACACGAAGAGGGGTGAGCTGGTTTGTGTAATGACTTTGTATTGCAGTGAAGAAGTCCTCCCTAGAGGCTGCTCCAACCTTCTCCTCCTGGCTCTGTTCAGTGTTAACAGACGACCATAAGGAAGGTTTTCCATTATCTTTCTCCTTTGCCACGACAGGCGGTAGGGGGAAATCCCTCTGACTCCCTTCTTGACTGATCCTACATTAATAATACGTTATCAAAATAAGTTAATGATTTACGTTGTCTACACGTAAATGTTGAATGAATTATGCGGTCGTGCTTTAACTTTTGCTAGATTGGTTTACATGTGTTTGCCCATTTTACTTTACTTCCGCCAACAGCATCACCGCGTCATCTTTGCTCTTCATTAGGAGATGCACCTTTCATATTAATACTAAAATGCAAATATTAGAAATGTAGCCATTCCTTTAAATTAATTATACCAATCATGCTTCTATTTGATTCGACACATGCGACTATATTTCATTGTCCATGTGTAACTTTAGTTGACTTCTCTCCATACCGACACACAGATCAATTTGTCCATCTGCAAGTCATCGTTTTAATAAGGAAGACAGACACCACAAATGTTGCATGCAGGAAGCGTTCTGTGCGCAGACTCCTGTTTGAACTAAAATGTCATCATCAGACCCACCCCACCCCCTAACCTAACGTGGACCTATCCGGTGCTGGCAAGGGTCTCGTCCCCACGCCACTCAATGCACGTGGCCCAATCAGCGCGCAGTGCGTGGATCCGAGGGGGCGGGCTCTGCCGAGTAGAGGGTCACAGCTCCGCGTTCGCCTAGCGGCCGCTGCGTGGATCCAATGAGATCACGCCGCGTTCCGGGCCCGGTGGAAAGAACTAGCCGGCGATAAGAAAAAATTATAAACTCACACATTAGGCTACCGCAAGGCGTTGGTAACAAAAAACGGCGTGGAAACCAGGGACAGGATCTCCCTGTAACAGTAGCTTCATTGTATAGTTCCTCTCCCGGTGTGTATGATTAGACGCTGTTTCATTGCTTCGGGCTAATATAAGGTAAGTTATGCCATACCACTGCACATTGTGTCAATGAATGAATGTATATCACCTTTACTGAGCTGTACATGCCGACCATCTGAGTGACTCTCGGCTACAGAGCTAGCCAAGTGAACTAACCGCTACGAGACAATGAAACATTCCCACTGATGAACCCTAACACCTTTTTGTTAACGCATCTCTAAATGGCTGAAAGGATAATTTCTACTCGTCTATCTTACTAAACCGAAACTATTGTGCTTTTTTTGTAACGTAAACGGTTCAAAACCTAACTTTCTAAGGGTTTGGAGGTATTGTCAGGAGCCAGGTCTTTGTTTATGAACGGTCATGTTTTTAGTTGTGCATCCGTCTGTCATCCGTGCGATTAGTGCATCAGAAGGGACGGGAAGTTTCTATGTGGTTTCATACTCATTGTCTTTTTATTTTGTTATTCCTTTGCCCTGGAAAAAAAAAAACCGACCTAGCTTATCATCCTGATGGCACAGCTGTTGGCTAAAGTGACAACCCTGCTCCCTTTCAAATTAAAAGTCATAAAGCGATGATGAGCTTTACTGCTGTGGTCCTGTTCACACCTTCTAACAGCATCAAGATTGACACAAATCTCCCAGCGACGTGTGTGTACAATGTGTACACTGTGCACACCTGTAATGGCTGCGTCCAGAATCGAGGTCATCACCTGTAGTCTACCTGACTCTGTAGGATACCTTATCAGTCAACTGTCAGCTAAAGTCAATCAGGCCTGGATCTGTAAAACTGTGAAATAACATCTTACAATGATGTGTTAAGCGGAATCACGACTGAATTGTGCAGTTCATTATAATATGTATCCTAACTAAAGTAGCACGTAATCAACGGCTGAATGTATATGTTTTATTAGTGTGTACCGAGATGCCTGATTGGACATGTGTGTTGTCAAGGTGTTTATGTTTTTCTTTGTTTTTCTTCACTTCTGATAGGTAAACATGAGGAGGAAGCTGGCGGTGTGCGCGCTTTTCTGCGTGGTTCTGGCGATGTTGCCTTCCCACTCAGGTAACATAAACAACAGACCCATGTCCATGTCTTGAGATGTGCCATCAAGCCATTACACAGACTGCTAACCTCAATTAAACAATGAATGCTAATGTTTTATGAATATGTCATCATGAGCCGCTGAAGACTTGCCATTCATAGTTTTATTTTTCATTTAATAATTTCAGGGAATGTGTCAAGCGACGAGTTAGCTGGGAAGTCCAATGTACATCTTCAGTTCTCGGACAGATTTAACAAAATTACATCACATATAGACACAACACTTATGGAGAAAGAGTACCTGCATCACAAAGGGAAAGTTATACCATGGATGATAGATGTCAATAAGATATGGACTATATATAATCAACACAGTCATATGCACAACTTGCAGTCTCAAACCCACATCAACAGTAAACAAGGGTAGGGACTGTAGGTTGGTTATCTGTGTGTACTCTTTAACTCTATAGGATTTGTACATTGTTTAGTAATAAAATGTGAAATTATTTGTCTTCATGGGAATACTTTTTCCTGTCTAATGCCACATTGATTCTCATGCTAGACGTGGCAAAACTATTTTTTAATAAGCCTAGGCTCAGGCATATATTTTTGGATTAAAATACTGCACCTCTTTTGAGCCCTCTCGATATATGGCATAGTAATGCCAATGAAATATCCCATGATGCATTCTGATGAACAGGCCTTGTATGTTCAGGCATCGTGGGCACCGTTTTGATCATTCCCCTTTGTCCTTTTGTCCTTTTTGGTCCTCTCAGCCTCCGTAGCTGTAATGTCAGTTGACCTGGGCAGTGAGTGGATGAAAATCGCCATTGTCAAACCAGGTGTGCCGATGGAGATTGCGCTGAACAGGTTAGTAGCTCCTGTCCATCAGCGGTATGGAAATCCTTCTCGTCGGCCGGTATGTTATTTTGCATAAAGCCAAGTCAATGGGCAGGATGTGGTGCACAAAGCTGTCGCTACTTGCTATTATTGCTGATTTTGAAATCCTTTTATGTAGCGCAAACCCTCCTCATGTCTTCTTGCACATTATAGGCAAGGATGGCAGAGATATGATGTACGTGTGATAATCTCAAGTGTTTATGCTTCGGTCTAATATAGCATGTTGCCTGAACAGTTCTATAAGAGCAAATGTCAAAAGAAAAAATGTCATATTTCCTACTCTACATTGACAAGAAATTGTTCCATATGGCCTTATTGAAGAGACAGGGAAAGGTGATGCATATCCCTCTGTCACGGTCATTTTGTGATGATATTTGAATGTTTTTATACAGTGAGTCGAGGAGGAAAACGCCGATAGCCGTGTGCTTAAAGGAAACCGAGAGGCTCTTTGGAGACAACGCCTTAGGAGTGGTACGACCCTTCCTTTCATTACTGGACTACAATGTAAAACTGTTCAATATTTAGGCCGAGGCTGAACGGTAGGTAATGTGGGCTGAAACAGTAACGCATTACACAGAAATGTGGGTGCTGCTATGTCGATTTCCTTTTGAACAAAACTAACATCTACTGCAGTTTTCTATAGATAGCCAATCTTACCATTTCCTAAAATCGAGGTGCAGTTGATTTCTACTTTCCCTCGACCACTTCCTCAAATGTAGCCTCAGAGGCACACCATTAGTCCTGTCTGGTCAAACACAATGAGGCATGATATTCTGAGAAGCAAGTCTCTTTGCATGGGCTGCATGTTTAATCTTATTTAACTTGTGATCTCCATCCATTCAACCAATCACAATCTGTACCCTTTGTCATGATCATTCATCTCGATAACAGTCGGCGCTACAAGCCCATGTTTACTTGCACTGCATTTCGTTAATATAGGTTGCGTTTGATAACATGACGTGTGCAGTTGTATCGCAACAGTTTTGTTTGGATACCACCTATCTCCGAAAGAGTGATAGTTTACTTTTTGTAATTGAACAGGGACGCTACCTCAAAAAGGAACGTCGCCCAAACATGGATCAATTAAAGAATGCAGACCCATTTATTTTAGTGGCCCTCATTCGCAAAGTACCATTCGCTACACTATTTTACACTTGCATTAAAAAGTGCAAGGCTTCTTCTTAAATAACATAAGAACGTCTTGAGTAGACTATAGGTTGTCCATCACTCATATCATCAGGTAAATCAGTGCTATAAACATTTTTATTGAAAGAAATTTGGAGAGAATCAACCCAACTCCAAGCAAGAAATCATTCTTCTCATTTCATTCAAGAATTGTACTGCCCTAATGAGCATAGGAAGAAACCTACATAAAACAAACAAGCTCAATTACTTTTTAATTGTGTTATAATTATTTATATTTTATCACCACCTTAATCTAAAAAAACCACAAATTATGTCACCGGTGAGCACAGAAATGTATCCCTCTCACGGCTTTCTCTCTGCTCCCTGTTTGTGTGCAGTCTGTGAAGAACCCCAAGCTGGTGTACAGGCACCTCCAGAGCCTCCTGGGCAAGAAGCATGACAACCCGCAGGTTGGGCTCTACCAGAAGACGTTCCCTGAGCACCAGCTCCTGGAGGACCCCGTCAGGGGCACCCCGTACTTCAAATACGCAGAGTGAGCCCCTGGTCCCGTTCTGTCCCATCTTTCCGTCGTGTCTTATAATAACTCGGGGCAACACTTATTCAACGGAAGATATTTTACATGGAATGTGTGACGTTTTTTAATCCTAAGCGCCTTGCCATGCTGTGAGTGCATAATGTTTTCTTCCAGAGACTATCTCAGCCCTATGTCTGTGCTTCTGAGGCATCGAGGCGTTCACGTTCAGCAGTCATGTCAGACCGGTTTCGGGCACGTTGCTTTATATGCTTTCCCTTTGCCCTTCCCTCAGCGATCTCAATTACACTCCCGAGGAACTCCTCGGAATGGTCCTGAATTATTCTCGTGGGCTGGCGCAGGACTTTGCAGGTACGTGTCTTATTTACTTTATTTACCTTACACTTTTCTGTGATGGAGAGATCAGGCTTGGCTGACTAATTAATGAAAATACTAGGATTGAAGTGATTTTTTTATCAACAGCAACCCTTTGTTAGTCTATAACTTGTGGTTAGTGGTACCTCAGACGACGGCGCAAACTCTGTGTAATTTCCCTTTTTAAATGCATGAAATGCTATACCATGCTGAGTTAGATTTCTGTTTTTCCTCCCACTGTCGCCCAACCCCTAGAACAACCCATCAAAGACGCAGTGATCACCGTGCCATGCTTCTTCAACCAGGCAGAGCGCCGGGCGGTGCTGAAGGTAGCCAACATGGCGGGCGTTAAGGTGCTGCAGCTCATCAACGACAACACCGCTGTGGCCATCAACTACGGGGTGTTCAGGAGGAAGGACATCGACAGCACGCCCAAGGTAAAAATAAGAAAGAAAAACTGCGAACGTGCCAATAGTTTCACGAACACGACCAGTCTTTAGTCATGCGTCGCGGTCAGAGGTTACGTCTGACGCCACGTTGTGTCCCTGTGCAGAATATCATGTTCTACGACATGGGAGCCAGCAGCACCACGGCCACCATCGTCACCTACCAGACGGTGAAGACCAAGGACATGGGCGTGCAGCCTCAAGTACAGGTCCGCGGAGTGGGGTGAGTCACAGCTAAAATCACAGGCTGTGTTCTGCAGACTTAAGTAGGAGTCATAGGTGTATTCTGAGCGAATGGCATTCCGTCCTGGTTCAAAATCAGACACTGGCCAACTTGCTCTGGGTGTTGCAAGAGACCACTATGATCTCTGTTTTTTTTTTTTTTTTAAGGAGCCTGATTTACAAATGCTTTGTATTTAATTCCAAGCATGAAGCAAACTGCAGCTCACCATGGTGGCAAGGCTTCCCTTTCAAAGATGGGACCTTTCAGGAGTTATTTCACACCGTTTTTTTTTCTCCTCGACGACGATCTGTGATGCATCCATTCCCTCAGGCCAGCTTTATTTATGAGGATGGATATTTAAAATCATAAATAATACGATGCAGTATTACCTCAAATAAGTTAAAAGAAAATTGTAATCTCTCTATTTTCCGACCTCCAGCTCTGACACAGAGTGTATGCTCAGTAGCATGGGTCTCCCAGTCCCCTCGTCATGTGATGCCTGTGAGACTGTAGAGGCCAAGGGCACAGTGTCCTTTGCTGGGTAAAGCCTTCCAGCGGTGCCTCACTGTGAATGCAAACGATGCAAATATACTCAGTGGCAGCAGGAAGGTAGGGGAGGTGCGAATGGCCTTTATAATCACTGGTGTCGATGTGATGACGAGGGCACGTACGTTGCATCAAGATGTGCTTTTATTTATAGTCTCTGTTTGCTTCTACCTTCGCTACCTTTTGTATTATTTAATTGATGTGGAGTTATTCTAAAGCGTGTGTCCGTGGCTCCCAGGTTCGACCGCGGTCTGGGGGGCTTCGAGCTGGACCTGCGCCTGCGGGACCACCTGGCCAAGCTGTTCAACCAGCAGAAGAAGAGCAAGAAGGACGTGCGGGAGAACCACCGGGCCATGGCCAAGCTCCTGAAGGAGGCCCAGAGACTCAAGATGGTGCTCAGCGCCAACGCAGAGTTCACCGCACAGGTGAGCCGCCGCTCACACACTCAACCAAGTGCTTCTCACCTGTTTATCCACCTTTCAATTCATATATATTTATAATATTCTTCATTTCTGTTAAAAGTTATATTGTATTTTATTGTATTATTTTATTCTATTGTATTTTATTTCTTTTTTTAAGAACAGAAAATACATGTCCCACAAACATTTCACTGCACATCCTGTACGAGTATGTAACAAATAACAACCTTTAAATCTTTGACACTCAAAAACAAAACGTGGGTAGTTATGTAACGATTTCACTTCCGGTAATATCGTCTGCACTAAATGTAGTGTAAATGTAAAGTATACAAACCGTACTGTCCACACGGCTAGGATTATACATAATGTAGGTCAGTCTGTCCTTGTTGCCCAGTGGGGGCCGTCCCAGGTGAGGCGGCTCACAGTGATGTACTACATCCCATTCTGCTCCAGGTGGAAGGTCTGATGGACGACATCGACTTCAAAGCCAGGGTGTCCAGGGTGGACTTTGAGGCCATGTGCGCCGACCTGTTTGAGAGGGTCTCGCGGCCCGTGCAGGACGCCCTCGCCACAGCAGAGATGACAGCGGTCAGTAGCGAAGCCCCCCCCTCTCTCTCTCTCCCTGCACCCTGCAATCGCAAACAGTGATTCATCTCATACACACCACTCTAATGTTTGCCCTCTCCCTTTTATATCCTGTTTGACTTGGAATAATCGTTGTATTGCGAAATCGAGAATGCTGCTGTTGCAGGCATGAAATCCTGGCACGGCCGCTGTGTGCTTACGAGGCACATTGACACATGCAGGCAGTTGAGCGCCTTCCCTCTTTGTATTCATGTGAACAGGAGAGCATCGAGCAGGTGATCCTGGTGGGCGGGTCCACGCGGGTGCCCAAGGTTCAGGAGGTGCTCCTCAAGGCTGTGAATAAGTAAGTGGCACGAGGTCCACCGAAAACAACCCATTGATCATTGTGCACACGGGTTATGTTCAGATAGAAGCCTGTGCGTGATAACTCATGGCGGTGGTTTGTGCGCAGAGAGGAGCTGGGTAAGAACATCAACGCTGATGAGGCGGCGGCCATGGGCGCCGTGTACCAGGCGGCGGCCCTCAGCAAGGCCTTCAAGGTGAAGCCCTTCCTGGTGCGAGATGCCACCGTCTACCCCATCCAGGTCAGTTCACCGTCTGGGGCATTCACTGCATTCTGCCAGGGACGGGATTGTTTCTGCTTTTGGTCAATGGGTCACTGTGAGGTAGTGGGTGATGGAGAGCGACAGTCGGTTGCCGGGGAGGGATACATTGAGGCTATTGTTGACTCATTCATTGATTCGTAATATTTTTTGGGCAGTAATACAATTATGGTTATCAATGGGTAATCACATGGTTCAAATGAAAAAAAAGGGGAGATCCTGGTCTTGTGGATATTTCTGGAAGTACCTGACGATTAAACATAGCCCCCTGGCCAAGGATTGGTCAAAAACAATCATTACCTGCTGAGGAGAAACATCTCAATGTGAAAAACCAAAGTGTAACTTGTCCACCTTCTCCAGGTGGAGTTCACCCGCGAGACGGACGAGGACGGCGCCAAGACGGTGAAGCACAACAAGCGCATCCTCTTCCAGAGGATGGCGCCCTACCCCCAACGCAAGGTCATCACCTTCAACCGCTACACCGACGACTTCAGCTTTGAGATCAACTACGGCGACCTCGCCTACCTGGGAGAAGAGGACCTGGGGTACGTTGCTGGTGTTTCTTAAGCTTGGCCTGTTAAACGCTCCATGCTTTAGCTTAGCGGGTGCAATGCGTTATGCTTTAGCTTAGCCTGTTCAACGCTCCATGCTTTAGCTTAGCCTGTTTAACGCTCCATGCTTTAGCTTAGCGGGTGCAGTGCGTTATGCTTTAGCTTAGCCTGCTCAACGCTCCATGCTTTAGCTTAGCCTGTTTACCGCTCCATGCTTTAGCTTGGTGGGTACAACGATCTGTGCTTCCGCTTAGCCTGTATTTATAATTTAGCTTTAGCTTAGCGCCTATAGGACGATACACAATAAGCTAATAAGCCTATTTGCTTTCATTATTTGTCACTCGGTACAATCATATTCATAAAAAAAAATTCCAGTTCTAATATGGTTTCATATCTAGCTAATGGCTAACCGCCAAAAGGCTAGCTAACATTAGCTCATTTGGACTGTTTTGTGTTTTCTGCAGGGTGTTTGGCTCACTGAACCTGACCACAGTCAAGCTGTCGGAGGTGGGCAGCAGCTTCCTGAAGCACACCGACGCCGAGTCCAAGGGCATCAAGGCCCACTTCAACATGGACGACAGCGGTGTGCTTCTCCTGGACCGGGTGAGTCACTCTGCTCTGGGGGAAACAAGGCTTTCACCTTACTTCTCTTATTGGTGTTATTTTCGGGGGGTTACATTCTGTTTAGCAAAACCGACTTGAACAAAATGTCAAGTATTCCAATAATTAGAATCAGACATATTTTTGCCATGTATGATTTCAGATACAGGGGATGTTTTGTAGTGTATTGGTGTAGAAATGCTCTATCCTTAAAAGGAAAAACTGGCTGTAAAAAATACACTTGGTGCTTTGCAGTTTCTAGGAAACAGAATAATAGATATAATGGATGCAAAAATGACTTTGTGTACCTCTGTACGGTGTCCTTGAGTGCTGAGAAAGGCGCCTTTTAAATACAATTATTATTATTATAAAAACATGCCCTGACCAGGAGTGAATGCTTTTCCTTCGACTGCTCCAAATTATTTTGGGATTCCAACTCCGTGCGTTTGAATGCCAGGTCACCTAAAGCTCAAATCTCTTCTGCCATTCCAGGTTGAGTCCGTCTTTGAAACAATTGTGGAGGAGAAGGAGGAGGAGTCAACGCTAACAAGTAGGTTTATCCTCAACTTATGCCTTTCCCTGACATCTTTACTGTTTTACCTCATGCAGTTTGTATTACTTACCCAATCCATCATTACCGACCTGGGTTAACCCCCCGACCACCTTGTCTCTCGCAGAACTGGGAAATACCATTTCTAACCTGTTTGGGGGTGGATCTGCAGAACCGAGCCTGAATGCGACCGAGTCTGTCCAGGTAACTTGTTAATCCGCAGCCCGTTGGGGACACTATAGGAACCCTCCCAACTGTTCCGTTTTAGGGACGGTCTACTCCTTGTCTTCCTAATCCGATGAATGACCGGCATTTACCCATGTCCGATGGATTGACGGCACTTTGTAGGACGTTACCATTTACATTACTGTAACAACATTAGCGTTGATGTCTCCAGATAACTTAACTGCAGGAAGAGAACAGACGGCTCTGCTTTGCAGCGTTTGATACAGCTCAGAGTATTTGTCTACAAATAGTCTACACGCGTGTCGTGTGCAGGAAGAGGAGGAGGTTCCTCTAGAGGCGGGAAAAGAGGAGGAGGAAGAGGAGGCGGAGAAGAAGAAGAAGACGGAGGAGGAACCAGAGCAGCCCAAGGAGGAGCAGGAGGCTCCAAAGGAGGCGGAGGGGGAGGAGAAGGAGAAGAAGCCAGAGGAGGCAGAGAAGGCCCCTGGTGAGGAGGAGGAGGCAGCGCAGGAGAAGAACGACTCGGACAGTGGGAACGACGACGCTCAGGTAGCATTCCAAAACCTTTTTTTTCATTTATTTTTTTCATCGTTCTGCAAATCAGGATTATTCTGCCATTTTCTAAAATAAATGTGAGTGTTTACAAGACACCATGCTAATCATTGTATAATAACAAGATGTATTTTGTGCTTGCAGGGAGAGAAGAAGGAAGAGAAGACCGGAGATGCTGAGGCAGAGAAGGAAGCAGAGAAAACAGAGCAGAAACCACAGAAGAAGACCAAGATCTCTGAGGAGATCGCTGTTGAACTTCTCGCCAACGACATCTCTGATCCCACCGCAGAAGATATCCTTTCTTCAAACAAAAAGTATGTGTTGTTAGTGTGGGCGTGTGACTACTTTCTGGGTCGTGGTTTTTTTGCATATTGTAATGGAGAACAGCGTTGGAGAATTTTCCTCTCACTGTTTAGAATAAGTTTGCAGTTCATTTTCTTTTGAACATTGGCTAACCCTTGAGTCGAATCAGAAGGCATTTTGTCTTTTACTTATCTGACCATCTTGTGTTATAACAATTGTGTATTGTTTGCATTAGCAGAACATTGTAAATCCAACACAATGTCCCTGTAAAAGATGTGTGCTGGATACACGTCTCACGGTCTCTGTGTTTCCAGACTACAGGACCTGACCAACAGAGACCTGGCCAAGCAGGAAAGGGAAAGGATGCTTAACAATCTGGAAGCTTTCATCTTTGAAACGCAGGTACATACCGTACATCTCAGCATTAGCACTGTAGATTTTAGCGATCCAAAATGCAAATTTCAAGAATTTATTTTTCTCGAGAGAGATCCTGAATCCTTGGTAATTTGTCTTTTAAAATGTTGGCGAGACCTTCTTCCAAGGTCTCACTGGTTCTTTGAGGTAGCTTAATTTGAGGATCATGTTTGGGAAATGCATGCCATGCATTTGGTTAAATGCCAGCAGTTGCTTGTTTATTAGGATGGAGGAGTTGTCATCGTTGGCTAGCAATACTGTTTGTAGGTACTCTGTAGTGATTGTAGTGCTATATCACTGAACAGGAATCAAGAACCTAACCGATTGGACCACTCTGTTCCCTCTCTCTCTCTCTCTCTCTCTGTCTTTGTCTCTGTCTCTGTCTCTGTCTCTGTCTCTGTCTCTCGTCCCGACAGGACAAGTTGAACCAGAAGGAGTACAAGCAGGCCGTGGGGGAGGAGGAGAAGGAGAAGATCGTGGCCAAGCTGCGCGAGTCGTCGGAGTGGATGGACGAGGAGGGCTACGCGGCCACCACCAAGGAGCTACGGGAGAAGCTGTCGGAGCTGAAGACCCTCTGCAAGGCGCTCTTCTTCAGGGTGGACGAGCGGCGCAAGCGGCCCGACCGGCTGGCCGCGCTCACCAGCATGCTCAACACGTCCAGCTACTTCCTGCGGTGAGTGTGTGGCGATGGAGGGAACGTGTCAAGGAACGGCCAATGGTCAGGTTGACCGAGACTTTTGAACGTGCATATTTAAGCTGACAAGAGGCAAGGCAAACGCTACTGAATATTTACCTTTTTATGAAACTGTCATTTATTAAAATAATAAACCACGTTACCATTTTAATCGTTTTCAGCCGTGCGTTTTAAGATATTCATGCTTTCCTTCCTTCACCTTTTTTTAAGGAGTGCCAAATTGATTCCAGAGGATGACCAGATCTTCACTGATGTGGAGCTGAAGACGTTGGAAAAAGTGATCAACGACACCACGGTTGGTAGTTCAACTGTATTCACACTCTTCAGGTTCTAATGTAATATCACTGTATTACGTTCTCTAGTTTACTCCATGATGTTTGTATACCTTTTTGCGTTTCTTAAGTTCATAACTCCAAACAAACTCCAAGTGAATGTTCGATGCCCTTCAGAAGTGTCATTCCTACCGTCTGATGTTGTTATGGATATGTACAGTTGTTTCTATACGTTTTTAGTTATCTTAATTCAGCGTTCTGCCGTATTGACCTTTATAAATCGACAGACATTTCAAATCATGCGTTAAAGAATCCAAGTCGACGAAACCATCATCGACAATGGCATCATTAAAACATCCATGCTAATCACGTTATAAAACACACGCGCACCTCACCCTCTACCATAACACGAACTCAACGGTCTCTCTCTCGCCCTTTCCCCTCCGCCCCCGGCGACCCCAGACGTGGAAGACGGAGACGGTGGCGGAGCAGGATAAGCGCTCGCTGGCGGAGCGGCCCGTGCTGCTCTCCAAGGACCTGGAGGCCAAGCTGGCGCTGCTGGACCGCGAGGTCAACTACCTGCTGAACAAGGCGAAGTTCGCCAAGCCCAAGGCCAAGCCCAAGGCCAAGAACGCCACCAGCTCCTCCTCCGAGAAGTCGGCCAAGGCCAACGCCACGGCCGAGGAGAAGGTCATCCCCCCCGCCGCCACCGCCACGGGAGAGGAGGAGGCCACCGTCAAGGACAGCGGTGTGTGTGTGTGTGTGTGTGTGTTTGTACGTGTGTGTGTGGGGGGGGGGGGGGGGATGATATGCATGGTTGTCTGTTTTTTGGGGAGGATTTCGGTTTATTTGTTGACTTGACTGAATGTCTGCTTGATGCTTACAAAGATACTTTTTATTCACGATTTGTCATGTTCATTGTTGTACCATGTTGCGTCAATCGTAATGAGCAGTCGTTTTTAGTTTTTTAATTGTGTATTACGTTGTTTTGTCTGGACCCAGAGGCCGCCCCAGAAGCCCTGCCGGAGGCGGCTCCACCCACCGAGGCCACGGTAGAAGGCGTGGAAGACTCGGCCAGCCAATCAAAACCCACTGACGATGCGGCAACGGGTATGTGCTCGCTAGCCGACTGACCGATGCACCAAAGCAGGCTGTGTGAGAGGTGTACAACTATAAGTGGTGCTGAAATCTCTGAGAAGCGTTTCCACTGCCATTTATTAAAGTTCCCAAGTACAATTTAAATTTGATCATTTTCTATTCCATTTTGATGAGCAAATAATCTATACTTTTGTTCAGGAGTGCCAGGGGATGTTGAATGCCATTGTTTTTGGTTTGGTGCATCATTGAGACATGTTCTCATGACCAAACATGCTCTCCATCCATTTAATAATCATCATAATTCCTTTCCTTTTCAGAATCCCCGAAGGCAAACACTGACAACCACGTGGGCGATGAATTATAACAGCTGGAACTGGGAAAGAAATATTTTGCGATATTTATTGACAGTGTGTAAATGTTGTTGTTTATTCTTCTGAATTCCTCCCCAACCTGTTTTTGTTGACTTCCTGGACCCTCATTGGATACAGCTGAAGACCTCAACCTCATTGGCTCTCCCTGCCCCCACCCCATCACCCTTTCCTCCTTCTTAATTGGCTGTGCTGTTCGGTTTCCCCCCCCCCTCATGTGTCATTGATGCTGTGATAACCAAGCACTTATAGTTGCCATGAGAGCAGCAGCAACCCAGTAAAAATAATCCATCCAATGTCGTGGGATGGCAAAGCCAGCTTTTAACATAACAGGACGTGGTTCTTTATTACGTCACGTACATCTGACCGCATCACTGATGCGTCAGCTTTACTCGGCAACAAACCCGGCAACAAACCACACAATCTTTTTTTGTATTTTTCATTTTTTAAGGACTGTTGACATGGTTGTCCCTGCATTCGTTCATCTCTCTCCATCTCTGTGTGCCTCATAACTGTCGTTTTTTTATTTTCCTGTGTTTTCATTGGCGGAAGTGGTGGTGCTGGAGGGGGGGAGGGGGGCACACCGTTCGTGACCACTTTGCTAAATGCGGACGGCACTGAGCCAATGAGCAGAACTCTCAAGGATTTGTCTCGGGTGTAGACCTGCTCCAGATGTGCGTTGCGCGTCGTCACTCTCAATACAGATTCCAGCAAAGATGGACTTTCGCAACGCTTATCCCATCCCGGTTTGAAGTGGGCCAGCAGTGAGTCACAAGCTCGCTTGATTGTATCTGATAATTTCAAACATGGCTAATCTTTTGAGGTGTCAGGCGCGTTCAACTTGGTTGTGAAGAACGACCTGACGCTAGCTGGTTTTCAGTGAACTTGCATCTGAATTGGAACATGAAACGTGTGATATACTTTGGTGTATAATGTGGTTGAAACCACCGCAAAAATTATTTGCAGTGTTTCAACTTTCTTCATACTGCTTTGAAATATCCTGTACATTCTCCCGTTGGCCTGCTGTGAAAAGGGAGGCAAAATGAATTGAGCTTACCAGTTCCATTTCTACCTACATTACTTTTTTTTTTTTTGGATTATGCCTTTTTTCTTCCTCAATGGATGGCTATTAGAACCTAGTAGGAGCTGTTATGAATTCGCTGCACTGATAGTGGACAAGGCCCCCTGTGTTTTTGGATGCCCAGCGAGCTGCTAAACACGCTTGGAAGAGAAGGTTTCAACTGTGTTCAGCGTTCTGTGCATGACGTATCAGCCCACCCCCCCCACCCCCCAAACACACACAGACCACACACACAGCACCGATCTTGGCTCTTGATGCTTCTGGAATCCTCTACCTCTGAAACGGTTGGCAGAGGCAGTAGGGCAAACGGGACTCGGGTGAGCGTCAGGAGTAGAAGATGTTTTCTTGCTAAACTGTTGATACAAAACCTTTCTTTTTTGTTTTGTTTTGTTTTTAGTTGATTTAATCTCAGTTGTTGGAAAGAAATAAAACTTAACCTTGTAGTTCCTGTGTGCCATGACTTTTCTTACTGCTGCAGGTAAAACAATCAGATGATCATCCTGTTATATGATGCTAAAGTTGAAGTACTTAAAATGAGGCTTTGAGGTTTTTTTGGGTTTGTAAAATATTCTGTGACATTCATAGTTTTAATAAAAAGGAAATGCAACCCCAAAAGCCCCAGTATTATACAATTAATTTACCAATTACTTTCCTAACCTCAGGAAAAAATGCTGTTGTCATGCATTCATATTGTCTCTTCATTCCAATTGATTGCAGTGTAATCAATGAGGACATCACAATTAAACAAGCAAAAGTATATATATATATAAAAAGAAAAACAATCGTAGGAAGAATTGTTGACAATTAAATTGAATGGAAGATTTTAGTTTACATCTTGGATCTTAGTTTACAAACTCTCATTCCAGTGCCTCATTCCAGAATATATTTTACTGAGTCATATTCTGAGATGACTCAGAATATATTCTTAATATATTTTATTGGTCAGGAATAACTAATGCTGTTATGTTTTCTTATTTTGTTGTTAATACATAAGCAGGTAAAACTGTTACAAATACTCATTGTGACTTTCTCAATTTACCTTTCACAGAAATATATACAGAGACTTATTTGTAAATAATAATTGTCGTTTGTTGTTTAAATCAGAGTGGACCCATCCATGTTTACACTCCATCCATGTTACAAGTAAAAAGTAAAAGCCCTTCCCAGTAGTTCCAGAGTCAATTGGCCAATCAGCAGCTCCCAATAAGCTCTCTCCGTGCATTGGCTCCTAAAACATGGCAGGACCTTTACTTTTTAAATCGCATTTAACATAGCGTCTTCCGTAGTAAAAACAAAATAAAAAGTCTCTCACTCCAGTCGGTAGAGAACCGGTTTACTGAACCATCTTTCGGAGTTACAGACGACACAAGTGATGAAAGCCACTAGAGAGAGGAAGATGGTGACTAGGATCCCTGCTGCTATGACAACCCCTAGCATGACTTTCTTCTTGCTCTGCTGAGTAGAATCCTCATCATCTTCATCCTCCTCACCAGTGTCCATGCGGGTGGTGATGGGCCCCGAGCTGACGGTGGCCGCGTCGCTAACCCTCGTGCTCCAGCCTCCGCCACCGCCCTCGCTGCGCCGCCTTCTGAACGCCGTCGAGGTGGAACAGTTCTGGAAGACGGAAACGAGAAGAAGATGACCAAAGGTAAACAAAAACCTGGTTAAAGGTCCCATGACATGCCACCAGGTGTGAGTGTGATTAGCCGATACAAGCCGTTTTGAAAATCTGTCTCTACTGACATCACAAGTGGGCGTATCCACCTAGATGTCTGCTGGATAGATCAGACTACCAGCCTACCCAGTGGTCAGTAGCAAACGTTGCTAATCTATTCGTCACACATCTAGGTGGACACGCCCACTTTTAATGTCGTAAGAAACAGATTTTCAAAATGGCTTTTAACAGCTAACCACTTAGTGTATTTCTCAAGTTGTTATTTATTCTTTTTTTGTATTTGTTTTTTTCTGGTTGTACATACATTTTTCTTTTTAAAATTACATTAATTGTGCTGTTTGAAATCCAAACAGATCTGTTAATTTGAGTATTTTTGACTGTATGAATAATGAGTTTGTATGATCCCTATACCCAGCAATGAAAACGGTCCGTATAGCTCTTTTCAGCTGAATAAACAGTACTTTTGTAATTATTGCCCCAAACCTCTACACAGTAACTTAAATAAGGTGAAACCAGGGAACAATAGAGGATGTAAAGTGATTTATGAACCAGAACCTGTTTAGCTTTATATAATACTGCAATGCTTGACAACTTGCATTGCAGTATTATATGTCACTACGACAAGGACAAAAACAACAAAAACATCAACAACGGACGGACGCACACACCTCCACCAGGGCGGGGCAGCTGGAGCGCTCGCAGAGCCGGGTGGAGCAGTGCAGGTAGAAGGTGGCGCTGGTCCTCTGCTGGACGAAGCGGAACGCCTCGAAGGAGAAACGGGCGTTCTGATCCATCCCGTTGATGGCGATGATCGTCTGGCCGTCCTTATTGCACCTGCAGCAGGAGGAGGACCAATGCTTTTCTTAATTAACTCACTTGTCATTTTCGTGATGATTTATTTTTTTGGACATTTGCTGATGAAGGGGTTGGTTCGATGGATGAGTGGATGATTGTGTGAACCACAATGGGTTGTGTAAAAAGGTGGTTCCCCTTTTTTCTTTTTACATTTTAGTCTCCGTCACTTCAATCTAAATCGCAATCCGCTCTCCTGATATTGACCTATGATACTGTCCTACAGGTGGGTCACTGTACTACCGATTAACAGACTGTTGTGCTCTGAGGCCAAAGGAACTCACCCAACAAAGAGGTCATGTGTGATGCTGTCGACGGAGAAGAAAGTGGTCGAGGCGTAGCACCTGTCCAGTACAACGTTGAATCTGGGGAAGGGTTGGTGGCAATCAATGCAGAAAATGACTTTTGAATACCTCATGGCTAATTTGAAGACACACGTTAGATTGAATTCCAAAGTGAACGATGGATAAAGGTTAAAACAGTATAACAAATGACCTGAAATAAGAAATCCCCCATAGCAGATATGCAAATTGGTCGCATTGGAGCCACCATATCTGTCGCATGCTATTTACCATTCTTCTGCAGGCCTACCATCTACACCCAACGGAAACTGTTCCCCTTGTTGTCATGAGTCCTGCTGGTTTGTAATGGGCCTAGTGGAAACAGATTTCAGTTTCCCACCTAGGTGACTAGGTCCCATCGCGTGGGAGTCGAACTACCTGTTGCTCAGGTTGCTGGCGGCCACCAGGACAAAGATCCTGGTCTTCAGCTTGAGTCCTCCTTGAGGGATCCTGAGAGCGGAGGAATAGGCATTGTCCTGCAGGACAATCAAAACACATGAGTGTAAGGCACAACTACAGGATTGTCTAGTGGTACAGGTGTTTGACTCCCTGCCGAAGAGGTTCTAGCTTTGAACCCTAATGTCTGCAGCCTGACCTGTGGGCGACCTTTAGTAAGATGACCCTTTCTACACCTTAATGAACATTTATCTCAAATTGGCTCACGTCGCTTTGGATAAAACAGTGTCTGTTCTTTCATAATTCAGAGAAATTGTACTGGTCAGTGAATGTGAAATGCAAGACGTGGGCATTTTTATTTATTTGAAACACTTGCCACTCACTCAATTTCAGTGTGCACAAATTCCAACCATTGATTATTGAAGGCCAAATCGCCCAAGCATCCACTAACTCTGACAACCTCACTCTCTCTCCCTCACTCACCGAGAACAAAGCCATCCTGAGCGTGCTGCTGAAGCTGCCGCTTTCCTCATTCATGGACAGGCTGGCTGCTGCCCTGTGGGTAGAAGAACAGCCCCTGGTAAAGAGAACCTCTGGGAACAACGACTGGGCCAGTCAGCCCTCCTCAGCCTGGTGGGGAAAACCCCTGCGGTGCCCATAACCAGGTCAGCATTCACTTGATACACAGGGGAACAACTCACTGAAGGTCCCTGACTGAAGGCCCCTGGGGGGCCACAGGGGACTGACAGGGGGTTGGGGATAGGGGGGGGCTCTGTGTGTGTAAGGGGTAACAAACACCGTTCAGGGCAGGGTATTTAAAAGCTAGTGTGACAGGCTTAATGTTGACGCCTTAATCCTCTCTGAGCGGCCCTTAGAATCCAGACGGAGATCCCTTACGTTGTCAAAAGCCTGTTGCCTTTCGCTAAACACAGCCTTCCGACTCTCCATTTCTTTATGGACCCGACGGTGTCTTTTGTGCATGGTGGTAAACGCACTTGAAGGGCCACTGTGTAAAGTGTCCCAGTGTTCAAAAGTTGAATGAAGTTCTCAATGTAACGTTTTAATTGGACTACAGTCTACAGTACGTAGAAACTAAATATCTATTGATTCAAATGTTTACTTGAGTTCATATGAATGAGAATATATGGACAAGAGGAAGTCATTCTCTAGTGTCTTTGGTTGGCTCTTGGAGGATTACATTTTGGATCAATAGATTTGGATCAAGGTGTTGTGGCAGTCGCTTACACGCTCATGTCTGTGCTGTTGGAAACCAGGTACTGCAGCGGGTAGCGGCAGGAGAACATGTACATCATCTCCTCACGGTAGGCCACAGTTCCTACGATTGGGTCCTGGGACTTGATCTGGCCGGAGATGTTGATGTACTGGAGACTGGAGAAGTCAGAGAACACCCCGTTCCCCATCTCCTCTGTCACCTGGTGGTGGTGGGAAAGGTGATTATCTTTATTTTGTTTACGTTTGGAGTTCTTGCTTTGTTGACCATTTGGGCTACCATTTTGTGTGTGTGTGTGTGTGTGTGTGTGTGTGTGTGTGTGTGTGTGTGTGTGTGTGTGTGTGTGTGTGTGTGTGTTTTCGTGTGTGTGTGTGTGTGTGTCCTGCGGCAAAAGGTAAGAAAGAGGTTGACAGTACCGTCAGCTTATTTGAGCACACCGTGATCTCCTCCTCGGTGATGGAGAAGTTGAACCTGAGCACGGGGGGGTCCACGGTCCAGTCTGCGACGCCCTTGCAGTACTCTTTGTCGTGCTCCCCGTTGAGGGACATTAGAGACTCGTTGTATCCACAGTAGTAGACGGGACACAGCAGCATCTTCATGGCCATCTGCTGCGTACCACATGACACTTCGATGTCCGCATTAGCTGGGAAGGCAGGAGATGGCCATTAAAGTTACACTGCATGTATGCATTAAGCACATCTGATATTTCCGATGTGTATTAGAATCATTGGACTGAGATGGTCATGGGCAGATTAAGCCCAGTTGCAGATTATCTCCAAACAATTGAGACAATCGTGGAAGGTCTAATATAAACAACATTCTGACCCGGACAGGGACTGATCTTATAAAACAGGCGTGTGTAGAGAGGATAGCAGCCTAAAGTGAATCATGGTATCGGTCTATATTATAAAAGAATGTTGGGCCAGCATGCGTTACTCTCTCCAAACACTCACTTGGCTCTCTGAACGTGGGGTGCATGAAGCAGTCCTGCTGTGCGTTCACGAGGACTAGCATGGCAACCTGATACAGGAACAAGGTAAGCCGCATTGTCCCCTCACTATGGATGAAGGCAGAGGGAATAAACCCCATATCATCATTTCTGGCCCCTCTTGCGTGCTCTTCTTGACAACAGGAGATTAGCAGGCATATCTATCCCAATGTTTTGCAATAGGCCTATATGTTTCATGTCTAATATTGATACAAATATGTGAAGGCTTCTGTTCGTCACAAGCATGATTTCACCGAGAATTTGAATCATGTGAAAACTTCAGACAGAGTGATTGTTATTTTCAGTAACCGGTATTCAGTAAAAGAAAATTCAACAATCACCCTTAATGTATTTATGGAAGTAAATTTGCTCCAGAACATAATTTGTTATTTCATACATATTATTTATTATATTTAGAAATTGTTAAAACTAGGCTTAGAAAAGTAGCAGTAAACAGTTTTTCGACTCACTGATGATTATGATTATATGATTATTCTAACCTCGTATAAGACAGGGAATGCCTTTACCTTGGCGTTTTATCCTCACATGGGATTCTCCCGTCCGGTCTGGGTCCCACTATGATCCTCCTGACGCCCTGCAGGGTGCCGGCTACTTATACTGGCCTCTCTCTTCACAGGGGCTTTGATTGTGCTCGCTGGAAGTGGCGAGAGAGATGGGGGGGAGGAAGGGAGGGCGGAAGACCGAGGGAGGGAGAGAGAGAGAGAGAGAGAGAGAGAGAGAGAGAGAGAGAGAGAGAGAGAGAGAGAGAGAGAGAGAGAGAGAGAGAGAGAGAGAGAGAGAGAGAGAGAGAGAGAGAGAGAGAGAGAGAGAGAGAGAGAGAGAGAGAGAGAGAGAGAGAGAGAGAGAGAGAGAGAGAGAGAGAGAGAGAGAGAGAGAGAGAGAGAGAGAGAGAGAGAGAGAGAGAGAGAGAGAGAGAGAGAGACTTTAGCCTGTTATGCACGTATGCAAATATTTCTCTGGTACATTTAGAGAAAACTTCTAATCTGCGGATTTCAGTCACGTACGGTTAGTGGTATGTCAAGTTGCCTCTCCAATAACAGTTCTTCTCATCTTGAATCATCTGCTACTTATGGTAAATTTCAGAGGCAGTCAACATTTAGGGTTAGAATTAAGGCCGTTGTTTCCCTTTATTTTGATCTGCATTAATGTTGAGATTTTATTTGAATATTGAAAGGTAATGGAGGTCTGTGCCTTCCATTAAAAAATGTCTAGGTTTATTTGAGATTGACCTTTCAGGCAACACCACAACTCAATATTTCCCCAAAACATCAGATTGAAAATGGAATAATTGTATGAGCAGTATCAAAGGAATAAACATGATAACTGGTCTGCGACTGGCCATTCTAGTCGCAGACCAGTTACATGACTTGTTTGTCCTCGCAGGGACACGGATGTAAGCCCCCTGCCCCATTGTTTCAGACGCCTTTATGCCCGAACATCCAGACAAATGGTTGTTAGAACCTAACCGCTCCGTGAGTGTGGGTTGTTTTCGTCATCCTGCATCACTCTACACCATACCTGTGTTCTACTAGCCAGGGGGCTTCCACTCTTTGTGGAGAAATTAGGTCTCCCGTCTCCCTCCCAACACCTCAGACTGGGTGATAGAAGGGGGGTGCAGGAGGTGACACACCCTGCCACATGACACCCCCTCCTCACCCTGCTCGGAGACATCCAAACCACGGGTCCTCTTCAGCTCCTTCAGCCATGTTAATGAATGATGGAGGTGGGTGGTGGGTTATTTTTAAGAGCAAGTACTGGGAATTTATATAGAGGTGAAATCTCATTGGCTTTTATTAATAAAATCCATTTCAGACTATAGTATTTAGGATACTAATACAATTTAGGATAATACTCTAGGAGTATTTCTATAAAGAAAACTCCATGACTATAATAACACTATAAAATGAAGAGCTTATTTATACCTCAAACATGGAATGGGTTTCAATGGAAGGGATTTTTTTCAATTGAAT
Organism: Gadus morhua; assembly: GCF_902167405.1. NCBI lineage: Eukaryota > Metazoa > Chordata > Actinopteri > Gadiformes > Gadidae > Gadus > Gadus morhua. Next base: position 21,528,733 of record NC_044054.1, on the reverse strand, counting down.
TCACTCTTGGGTCAAAGACCCAAAAGTGAATGATTGTTTAGTGTGCCACAAAATAATAATTTGGTTTCCGCTGTATATCATGCATCCTTATTTGGTTTGCTGCAGCTGCAGGCAGTACAATATTAATACGGGTAAACATATTGGGTGCTGTAACAGAATCTGTGTGATCTCATCCATGTCCTACTTGTACTTCTAAAAACATTACAGTTGTAGCGACTACGTGAAACAAACTTCATGGAGTAAGTCACAAACTCAAGCACAGCAAGTGAATGGCCACGACCAGATACGGTTGCCATTGAGGGAAAAATAACTCAGCATGCCAAACAAGAGAATGGTTGAGCAGCGTGCTTTGCGAATGAAAAGGAGGCTTCATACAGAATTTTATACTTTTTCGGTAATAAGTTACGTCTTTTTTAAATTCTTTAACAGATTTATTAAGTAGCAGTAACAGAGAAACAGACTTACAAACATAATAAATAAAGTCTCAGAAGTGCAAAATCAGGAGACAACTTGGCTATATTAACAAAGCATACTTTGTCCACAAATCAAAGGTTCAGCCACATATAGTTTGTTTATTTAAAGATAATCTGAAACATGTTGAACTAACTTTTATTACTGAAAAAGTATCAACCTCTAGGAACGTCCACAAAGTATAATCAAAGTAATCACATCGATAAAATTGTACCCTCAAACCGCCAATATCCACGTGACTAAATCCTAAAGTAACGTAACATTACAAATTGCAGGAGCACAAAAACAATGAAATCATTCCTTGCTCCATCAACCGTCATGTTCTTCTATAGCCTACAACTTCTATACATTTTAATATGTGTTATGCCACAACACTGAGATGACTCTCAGTGAAATTTGACTCAAACAATAAGGCTACGCCTTTTCTTTCATTTATGCTTGTTTAAGAAATGTTATTGTGTGTGTGTGTGTGTGTGTGTGTGTGTGTGTGTGTGTGTGTGTGTGTGTGTGTGTGTGTGTGTGTGTGTGTGTGTGTGTGTGTGTGTGTGTGTGTGTGTGTGTGTGTGTGTGTGTGTGTGTGTGTGTGTGTGGCTTTTATTGTATTGCACCAAAACACCCAAAACCAATGCAGGTTTGGGGTGGATAATAGAATAAGACACTAAATAAACCCAAGGAAAATATAATTGTTTTGACCTACAATTTTATTAGATCTTTTTAGGATCCTATTAATTTCCTATGGAAAATAGCTTCCATGGTATGGCACCAAAACACCCCAAACCAATGCAGAACTGTTCTACTAGGTGGTACTAATCAGACACAAACAATTGTAAACAATCCAATCCCATGGGATTTTTTTGAAAATAAAAAAAACGCATTCTATGATAGGGGTATGTCTAATTAATACCACGAGTAGAACAGTTCTGCAATGGTTGAGGCGTTTGTGTTTAGCTTTAGGGTGCTTATGGTTAGGGTCAGTACTGACATCACACAGAGGGGGCGTTGTTGAGGTGCTCATTAGCGTTAAATGTCACCAGCGGAGGCGTCAGGGGAGTTTCAGGGTTTGAGTCTGTGAGGTGACAAAGTCTAGTGGGGGTAGACAAGGCCCTGCCAGCTGACTCTAACAACTTAAAGTCCCCCGAGAAAATATACCTGACTAAGTCAAAAGAAAATGAACTGTTTGGTGGTTGTTGGTCCCTGGAGGAGCTGCGACAAGCCCAGGAAGACGACGCAGATATTGCACCCATCAGAACCTGGTTGGAAACCAGCGGAGAGCGTCCTGCATGGGTAACAGCCTCACCATGCAGCCCAGCCACAAAGACATATTGGAGCCAGTGGAAACGCCTCTACATCAGAGATGGAGTGCTAGTTAGACGTTTCTACTGCCTGGACGATACCCAATTCTATCCACAAGTAGTGCTGCCCCGCACCTTCTGGCCAGACATCATGAGACAGATGCATGAGGGAGAAGTTGCAGACATTTTGGTGTAGAGCGCACGGTAGCTCGGCTGCAAACCCGATACTTCTGGTACAGAATGAGGGAGGACGTCGCCCTGTGGTGTAACCCCTGCACCAGCTGCGCATCAAAAGCCAGCCCACAGAAGACACCACAAGCCCCCATGGGCACTGTTCGAGTCGGAGCGCCTATGGAGCGCATCGCTTTGGATATTATGGGGCCACTGAATGAGACTGAACGCCACAACAGATATGTGCTGGTAATACAGGACTATTTTACAAAATGGGTCGAAGCTTTTCCCCTACCTAACGAACAAGCTGTAACTGTGCTCGCCTCCGAGTGGGTGTGTCGCTATGGAACCCCGCAGACACTGCACAGCGACCAAGGCCGGAACTTCGAGTCTGAGGTGTTCCAGGAAATGTGCAAGCTGTTCGGGATCGACAAAACACACACCACACCTTTCCGTCCTCAGTCCGATGGGCAAGTTGAAAGGTTCAATGCCACTCTGCAAAAGACCTTGGCCACGACAGCCGAGCGTTGCCACTGGGATTGGGACCTCATGATTCCCTACGCTGTCATGGCCTACAGAGCAACAAAGCACAGTTCAACTGGTTTCACCCCGAACTACATGATGTTTGGCCGGGAAGTGAGCGAGCCAGTAGACCTGAGGCCTGTTTCAGGTAGCTGGTTTTGAGGCAACCCCGAGTTTGTTCGCTCTGAGTTAGTGGAAACTCTGGATTTTCCGTTTCAAGTAGCAGGTTCAGCGCAACCGAGAGTTAGTTGCTGCGGCAACATACGCCGTGGACCTAACCTGCTCGGGAGGTGGTTAGACCTACTCTGAGTTTGTTGTCTATAAGGCTGAAGGCAGCTCTCCGACAGAAGGAAGTGTTAGAAATGGCATGTCCTTTTCTACGAGAGCCTGTGTACGTAGAGGCTTCGATCCTCAGAAGGAATCTCCGTGAGGAACGATTATTAAGACCCCGGTTGGATATACTTTATTTTCCTGATAATTTTCTTCACGAGCGCTATCTTTTTTAAGCGCAATCCATCATTTATTTAGACCACCTTCTCAGCCCCCATGTTAACTGTCAAACGCACCGGGGGCATGCTTGAAGTTTAAGTTTAAGTTTTTTGACGCAATTAACGCATGAGTAGAATGATCTGCCCCGTGCATCCCAGCCGCTCTGTAGGCTACTACAGTCACTTTAACGTTGTGGCTTTCCCATGATCAGAGTAGCTGACTAACCACGGACCTATAACTGCTGCAAGTCAAGAAACTCATTTTAAGAATGCAAGGCAGAAAAGTCCCTGGTACTGCTTTTAACCAGATGCTGTTCTTCTCTACACGCACATGCTCAGCATAATCGTATGCAATGTTCACTGAAGTAAAACCCTTTGAGTAAACTGTTCAACAAAATAACTCGTCCCACCACAGCCCGTGTTCTAATAAAGACAATCTACTTTTTATGAGGATTTCTTTATTTCCTGAAAGCACAAAGTCATTCATATTGGGTATGTTTTTAGAGCAGGGAACAGTATCCCAGTTTCCACCTCACCCACCTTTAACTTATGTTCCAAAATTTGGATCTCCAAAGCATCCTTTTGCATCTTTTGAATTGTTAAAATTGCATGAAGGTTGGTGAGGGCATCTGGTTCGAGTAGCCTAGGGCGATGACGCCATCAGTAACTGGAAGAAGATGATTAGACAGTGAAATGATTACTTGAGCCAGAATATTGCCCCATCTAATTTGTAACGTGCTGTGTTGCGTGTACATATTTAATTATTTTGAATAACCAACCTCTTATAAAGGCATTTCTATCCTGGAGGGTGGGGGGGGGGGGGGGTCAGAGGAGCTCCCCCCAGGGATGCCCTCAGCCACAGGACGCATACTCTGTTCGCTGAGGGCCATCCCCTCAGCCTCTGTGAGGGCTGCAGAGGTGGACCCCCTCCAGTCTTCCGGGCCTCTGCTTTTTTTCGATTTGCTAACATGGAGGAAAATGCTACCCTAAAATTCAGTAAGCACTATTTTGAAGACATGTGTATATATATATATATATATATATATATATATATATATATATATATATATATATATATATATATATATATATATATATATGTAATGCATTTGGCCTAGGTGTAGCCTTCTAATATTTCTAAATCCTATTAACTATTGGCAGTGTTGGGGTGGAAATGTACTACTTACATTTACTGCTTAAATATAGGCCCATCACATGTTGAAAATAGCTGTTAAATTAGGTAGAGCAGGCAAAACAGCACAATTGATTTGATTTCAATTAAACATTAGTTTACATTTTTGAACTATATTTTTGTAGGCTACTTCATCTTCATTTGCTGCCAAGTCCTCTTGGGGCAACTTGGGGTTGCGTAAATTGACACACACACATACACACAATATACATATTGAATGAGTGGAAGATATTAAACTATCCTCTTATTTTATTTTACTAATTTATTTTACAAAGGCATTGACTTGTTCAGCTATTTCATGCCAAACAATCTCTCGCGCTGTCGCTGCCGCGGCGGTATTGTTTTTTTTTTTGTTTAAAGGGGTAACTGCTCGGCATAGGCGTTCATTAGAATTTCCAATTCCGTGGGGAAAAGTAAGTGGATCTCCGCTTTTGGTCCATGTTTGATCATGTTATCAGAGATCCATTGATGCTGGCTCTTTATAGTCAACAGGCACGCCCTCAACCCAGCGTGAACACACCCCGAGTTGATTAAGCCAACGCTGATCGCCTGTTCTGAAACCGAAAACCCAGAGTTGCTTTTCAACCCAGAACTCTGAGTCAACCAACTCAGAGCGCAGGATTAAACTCAGAGTATGTTAAACCAGCTACCTGAAACAGGCCTCTGGTATCCGGCCTGCCGCCGGACCCTGAACCAGCTCCCTCAGCCCCTGAGTATGTCCAGCACCTTCGAGAGTCTGCTTGAGTGGGGAGGCTCTGAGTACCGGAGAGTAGACTCGGAGTCGAAGGACCTAACTCGAAGAAGGACACACGTTTCTGGCAGGACTTCCATTACTGAACTTTGTTTGGGTTGTAAATACACGGGGTAATTGAAAGACGGAATATATGCGTGGGCTGGTCACCTGGAGATGAGGTGCCGGTGTTCTGCCAATTTCTGCTACCCATCAAAAGAAAAAAATGGTTTTAAGGGTAGTTTCAGTTTTTTACCAACAGGTGGCGTGTTTCTAGAAGTCTAGAAAGGTCTCTAGCTGATCTTCTGATTCCAATAGGTTGTTTGGCCTTACCATGTAAGTAATCCTTTTGTAATTGTTTAAGTAGGCTAATGGATAAATTGATCCACGCCTATCAAACAAGGTGTACTGGTTTTGGGAATGTCAGGGACGAAACCATCTAGTCTAGTCAACGATCAGTCGCGTGTATGTAAAGAAGGACTATCTCACCTACAGTATATTAGATTGTGATCCGATGAAATGATTGGACAATGCAGTCTCACATAATTTATATTTTGGTCAATCAGACAAGCTTTTCATTCATCCCTCTCACTAGGTCGACATACATGTCCAAGTAAAGCCTTATTATATATCACAGAGGTGGGCACTCCATTTTAATATTTGACACCGTAATCATAAGTAGGCTGTCAGGTAGGGGTGGAAACTAGAAGTAAAATTCAGAGACTCATTCTTTAAGCGCAGGGCTCAAATTTGTCAGACTTGAAACTATGCAGGAACTATACTGGAAAAGATCACTGCTGAAATACTTGAGATTGTAGGCAACGCGGCAAGGGAAATCAAAAAGTGCAGCAACCTAATATGCAGATTTGCGTAATTTGTTCATAAAACAGGAAAGCCCTAATTTGTTATTCTTCTGCCCTAGGCTCAAGGAATCCACTTGGTTTCACAACAATGTGTCTTTTCAATGAAATAGCTACGGTGGGAGCAATCTGGTTGCATAAAACACACAGAATAAACAAAACAAGACGGACCAAAAGAAATGGGGATGTTTTCTTCAAATGGATTTCGTTTAATTGTATTGCTTCAATGGTTTATCCAACGTGACCGGACCCATGTCTGGTATCAATCAAATGACCAAATCTTAAATATTCAAAAATAATTAGCATCCAACACACAGTACTTGTGATACAGTAATGCTTTTACTCATCAGCACTCAAACTATACAGGAAACGGTTCCATCATGAGATATTCAAACATACCAACTATATCCAGTTCCTCATGATTAGCCAGTGACCAGCCTTGGCTTGCAGACAGGGTTAGGGGGGTAGGGTTCATGCTTTGGTTACTTGAGGGCAGTGGTTCCCAATCTGGGGCCGAGGGAAAGGGTTGAACCTCTGCGTGCGTGACCTTGAGCTAGTGCAGCCTTTTTGATTTGTCAAATCATAATTGTAAATGTATATAAATAAATAAATGTCCATCCAAAATATACAGTAGAATAGCAGCATACTGTGGTTCATTACTTCACTTTGTAAACATCTTCTGCATCACAAACTCCTAAGGGGTAGGAAAGTCATTTGATGTGTTTACCATCATATGTGAGGGGGGGGGGGGATGGACGGACAGACGGACGACACTGGGAACCACTGCCATAGGGAAGCAAAGTTAGGTACAGATACTGTATTTAATCGACTTCCTCAATAGTCGGGCCAGAGGATCCACCACCAGAGGGGGCGCCACCAGCACCTGGGAAGCCTCCTGGCATTCCACCGGGCATCCCACCAGGCATACCACCGGGCATGCCTCCGGGCATACCCCCAGCACTCTGGTACAGCTTGGTGATGATGGGGTTGCAGACCTTCTCCAGCTCCTGTTGCTGGTGCTCATACTCTTCCTTCTCGGCCGTCTGAAATATAGAGCACCTTTTTAAGTGGTGTTTTTTATTTCTGTTAAAGGAACAATTCTCAAAACGTTCCATTGGTGGCACGTGTTGTAAACAAAATGTTAAGAAACTGTTTGAAGAGTTAAACTACATTATTTAAAAAGTATTTCCCAATACTCTTGATGCTCAATGTGTTCAATATGCAAACACTTACCTCTAACATCCATAAAGGTATTGGGAGACAGCAAATGGTCTTTGGGAACATTAGCCTTTGTTCATTCATTAATATTCTACTGGGGCAGCGTTTATATGCTATGTCACTATGCTATTTTTTCCAGATGGTTCAGTTTTCCAATATAGGCCTGCAACTGTAACTGTGTTCACACCAAACGCGAAAAATTTCGCCCGTTCGCGTGGTCGCCGAAGTTTTGTTGCGCCACACATCATAATCTGTCGCTGTGCAAGTTTTGTCGAATTTGTCTCGCCACAACAAGGTAACCACCATTGCATGTCTTTACCTTTTGTGGAAGAGGGAGAGACGTCGGAGGCCCCGACGCAGTATATTCATAATATTGTAATGACCACGGAAGAGGCAGTGAATGAAGTATTGAATAGACAGAGATTTATTAGATAGGCCTACCTAATAAACCGTTGGAACACACAAGACCGGAAACATAGCAACGCCGGTAAACAAACCCAGAGAAGCCCAATCCCTATGAGAGCTCCCCGCGCTACGGCCATCCGGAGGCGCACAGAGCTTTTGGCCGTGATATTATGCATAAAAAATATTATATTATATATAGAGCCCCGGGAGTCGCAAACGGCAACATTCACTTTCTCCTCCATGCTGCAGTTCACCCCGGACTGCACTGCACTGAGTTTGACGGTTGAACGCTGATTGGCTGATACGTTACACATGTGACTCAGTGGCCACGTTGTTGAACGCTGATTGGCTGTCATCACGCGAAATTCGCGTCAGAGTTCAAATATTTGAACTCGACCGAATTTTTCGCGCAACAAAATCGCGTGAACGCGCTCGCCTGTGCACGGCAAAAGTGTGGCGCGACAAATCAAACTCGTCGCCCGTTTTCTCTCGCGGAAAATTCGCCCGAAACACGTCTATACGTTCACTTTGTATGGGATCCTGTCGCCCCGTCGCGTTTGGTGTGTGAACACACAGTAAAGGTTTGTGTTGACATAGCTCTCTTGAACAAACAATCCTGAGGCATACCTAAACCATTAGAGTTTAACAACATTCAAATGCCATTTTTAATTATAGTAAAAGTGTCAGACTTTTGAAGCAATCAAAAGTTAAAGTATTTCTTTATTTCTGAGATGTATAATATCCCTTGGAAAAGGCAACCTCAAAGTTAATTCTGAATCATTTATTAAGTTCAATTAAATTAATATAATAATTTAATTGAGTGTCAACAGTTCAATTCAGCCCAATGCATTGAAAGGTTTATGAACCCCATGTCTTACCTGGTTCTTGTCAAGCCAGCCAATGATTTCATTACATTTGTCCATGATCTTCTGCTTGTCCTCATCGCTGATCTTGCCCGCAAGCTTCTCATCCTCCACGGTGGACTTCATGTTGAAGGCGTACGACTCCAGAGAGTTCTTGGAGGAGACCTTGTCACGCTGGACATCATCTTCGTTTTTGTATTTCTCAGCCTCCTGCACCATGCGCTCAATGTCTTCCTTGCTCAGGCGACCTATGACAAGTCAGATGTGGTTAGCATGCAATGACGAGGCATGCTGAAGATTATTTGCCTGCAGGTTTTCTCTGTGGCTTACCTTTGTCGTTGGTGATGGTGATCTTGTTTTCCTTGCCGGTGCTCTTGTCGACGGCCGAAACATTGAGGATGCCGTTGGCATCAATGTCAAACGTGACCTCGATCTGAGGAACACCACGAGGAGCGGGAGGGATGCCCGTCAGCTCAAACTTGCCCAGAAGGTTGTTGTCCTTGGTCATGGCACGCTCACCTTCGTAGACCTATAAGGGGCATTGTATTAGTAACACAGATACTTTAAATAGACGGAAGCAACCCACAATACATCGCTTAGACATCCAAGGAAGGGCTGAAAAACCATCATTGGTTTTTAAACCTCAGGTGCAAACTGAGAATGTTAGGAGTAACTTCATCACAGCAAAGTATGTTGGTCAGCAAACCAATGAAGAGCTCTTACCTGGATGAGCACACCGGGCTGGTTGTCAGAGTATGTGGTGAAGGTCTGAGTCTGCTTGGTGGGGATGGTGGTGTTACGCTTGATCAGGACAGTCATGACACCGCCAGCGGTCTCAATACCCAGAGACAGAGGAGTAACGTCGAGAAGGAGCAGATCCTGGACATTCTCAGACTTATCCCCAGAGAGGATGGCCGCCTGCACAGCTGAAGAAAGAGCAAACTGGTTGGAACTTGTGGATGAGCCCGATAAGGTTGAGGATATAGCAACATTAAGATCTATTTGTATAACAGTTACACTGTTGACACTTACCAGCGCCATAGGCCACAGCTTCATCAGGGTTGATGCTCTTGTTGAGCTCCTTGCCATTGAAAAAGTCTTGCAGCAGCTTCTGGATCTTTGGGATACGAGTGGAACCACCAACCAGGACGATGTCATGGACCTGAGCCTTGTCCATCTTGGCGTCACGGAGAGACTTCTCGACTGGGTCCAGGGTGCCACGGAAGAGGTCAGCATTGAGCTCCTCAAAGCGGGCCCTGGTGATGGAGGTGTAGAAGTCGACTCCCTCGTACAGGGAGTCGATCTCGATGCTGGCCTGGGTGCTGGAGGAGAGCGTGCGCTTTGCCCTCTCGCAAGCGGTGCGCAGACGACGGACAGCCCTCTTGTTGTCACTGATGTCCTTCTTGTACTTGCGCTTGAACTCTGCGATGAAGTGGTTCACCATGCGGTTGTCGAAATCTTCCCCACCAAGATGAGTGTCACCAGCGGTGGACTTGACCTCAAAGATACCATCTTCAATGGTCAAGATGGACACGTCGAAGGTACCGCCACCGAGATCGAAGATGAGGACGTTCCTCTCTGACCCAACCTAACAAAGGAAGTAATAACATTTTACAGGTGTCCAAAGTATAAGGCTGGCATTATTCAACGTCTTTCTGCAACAAAAAACAATTGCATTAAGCACTTTGCCATCCAGGGTATAACCCCGTTTTGTCCAATGCTTTGGTCATTTCATTGGGGGATGGTAATTATGGAAAAAAATTAACACTAGCCTTCTCCTGTACAGAAAGTGGGACACATCGTTATATAAGACTAATATTGAGGCTAACCTTCTTGTCCAGACCATATGCAATAGCAGCTGCAGTGGGCTCATTAATGATTCGCAGTACGTTTAAACCAGAGATGGTTCCGGCGTCTTTGGTTGCTTGACGCTGAGAGTCATTGAAGTACGCGGGTACTGTGACGACGGCATTGGACACAGTCTATAAGAAAGAACAGGAACAGTGTTATTAGACTTATATATCATATTCTTCATCTATTAACAGCTTTTATTTGTACGTACCTTTCCAAGATAAGCCTCAGCGATCTCCTTCATTTTCACTAACACCATGGATGAGATCTCCTCGGGGTAAAAGCTTTTGGTCTCCCCCTTGTAATCAACCTCTACTTTTGGGCGTCCACTATCGCTGATGACATTGAATGGCCAGTGTTTCATATCAGACTGCACCACAGTGTCCTCAAATCGCCTCCCGATCAACCGCTTGGCATCTAGATTGTCAAAAGTAGAAACAAAATTAGTTTGGCTGGATTGCAACATTTGATAACGCATATCACATGGGGACATTAGGCAACCAATAATCAATCATTCATCGGCGATCCGGGCAAGAAACCGAGTACTGCGGTGTACAAAGGGAATCAATGATTCATGCCGCATATCCTTTACGACCAGCTTGAGCCTTACCGAAGACTGTGTTTGTTGGGTTCATGGCAACCTGATTCTTGGCAGCATCTCCGATGAGCCTCTCAGAATCGGTAAAGGCCACGTAGCTGGGAGTGGTCCTGTTGCCCTGGTCGTTGGCAATGATCTCCACTTTGCCATGCTGGAACACACCTACACAGGAGTAGGTGGTCCCGAGATCGATCCCGACTGCCGTTCCCTTGGACATGGCTTTTCTAAAATACAATTAATACATTTTAGTTTGGAATGGACTCGGAGCAACAGTCCTGATATACAGTGCTTTTCAAAAAAAATGATTGGTTCCTACTCATAGAGCTACATATATCATATATAGACCTACAGCATCCTTGTAACAGTTTAAAGCTGTTGCTGCAACAGAAAGATTAGGCTGCGATGGACAGAGCCTATGAAACGCTGCCAAAAATAACCTGCTGAAATAACCATAGAAAATATGTTTTTTTTTATAGTTTTTAGGTGAGAGAAAATGATTTACAGGCCCGGTGCAATTAAGCAATCTATAAAGAAAATATGTTGATGGAATAACCGGTTATAAATCCGAATGGATATGTGGGTCAACTCATTCAACTCCGATGTCAATTTCAACGATTTAAAAATGGCGCTTCGGCCAAAGTAGTCCTTGGTAACAGTAGTCATTTGCAACATCACGCAGTTCCCTTAAGCGAATTATCAAAGATGATCCCTGACCATCTGGGGGTATTGGGAGCTCCGCCCAGCTGTCAGTCTGAAGGGCGAAGTTCCGCTGCTGCAGCACAGCCGATGCTGCTGGCTCATCTCCCGCATCTATGCGCAAAGTTGCGTCTTAACCTCTCTGTATAAAATACCATATCTGGTTTCAAGAATCGATTTTTTCCATTATTATCTACTTCCCAAACTATGGTTTTGTTGACGGTATTTCGTTAATATCGTAGTAATATGGGCTAAACCATCCTTAGAATTGCCCGAGATAATCGATCATTCCATGTATATTCTTTATAGAGTTCGATTTCTAATAACATTGACGTAGAAGATAAACATTGTACGTTTAAAAGTTATTTTTTCCTACCTGAAGGAAGGTTTGTCAGGTGATGCTCACTCTTTCTGCTGCAGACTGAATGAGGACAGTAAAATGCCGGCGAGTCAAAACCTTCCGGATGTCTTTGAGCCAATAGGATTGCAGTAGAAAAAAAGAAAAGAGGTCTTCCAGAATATTCCAACAGGGTGAAACTGGCCTACAGTCAGATCTGCATATGGCATGCCCTGTGCCATGAGATGACGCCCTTTCGCTTTCACTATCTCTGGGTCAGTTTATTCCGTCGGTCTAACTCGTCATGTTGTGATTGGTTCGAAGGTGCAACACATGGTATTCACTAAATAAAGAATAAAGAAAGGTCACGCTGAGATTAGAGACAGAAATAGCAGGATTGTTTCAGGGCATTATAAGGAAGGAAATATAAGGGCATTATATAAGAATTGTGAAATAAATAAGATATATTATAGAAATTAGAAACTGATGTTAGGGGATGGACATGGACGGGGCTCTTGACAGCTTTTTTATGTTTTCTCCCAACAACGGTCCTTCTAGGCCTATAAGGGCGACCTTATTCTTGCCGTATGTTTTCACATTTTTTGTAAACGGTTGTGGCTATCATGTTTTATTGAATTAGAAACAACCAATAACTAAGAGCAACATCATTCAATCACAACTTTAATATCTTTTCCTGACATGAAGAATAAGAATATCTAGGCTTTATTGCATTTGGAAACCAGTGAACAAACCTGGCCCCTAGTTGTAAATTACTAGATAAGATGTTCTTTATTAATCCTAGTGGGAAATGTTGGTGTCACAGCAGTACCTGACAGTAATTGAAAATAAATTTTAAATTATAATATGGGCGAGAACTACAAAAAATATTCAGAAAGCGTTATTTATCTATAGACAAGGAGTGTCCAGTGGTGTCGTTTGACCTCTTAAGACCAGTAGTTTCATCATATTCAGGAAATCGCTTGTGTTTGAGTTTTGCTTGTTGTTAGCATCAGACCAACTTTTACTTAAGGAACGATCATGTGAGATGATCTTCTGTGGAAACCACACGAAACCAATAATGTAGTGATGTCACGGAAGGCCCCCTTTCACACGGGTGTTCAAAGACCTGAAATCAGAGAGGAAGTGGTGCAGAAGGCAGGCAGCAGGCATTGTCAAGTGCTACAACCATGGCGACAACTACCCTCCAGCTTACCATCCTGATGTTATTCACAAACTGTGAGTACTTTAATGATGCCTTAACCAATCAGAATGTATGTATTTGGTTTTTGGTTTGAAACATTTCTTTGATACGTGTACCAGGAAGCTGCTATTGAGTTATTGTTTGAATGATGAAATGTCTAAATTTCATGTGACAGGATTGTCATTTTGTTTATTGAAAGTATTTGGGAATTAACCCCTCAAAACAACCTTTCAATTTGAACAATACTTTTGTATTTTTAATGGCATTAGGCTATGGTTATGGGGAAAAAAATATGCCTAACAATGTCTTCAACGAACGGACGTGTTTTACTATAACACCATTGAAGCTTAGTAAAAGAACATTAAATCAGCATTATATAGACATGAACAGGGTACTTCTACAAAAACAAACAAAACAAAAAGATAAATAAACTAACAAGTCTTCTTATAAACCACAGATCTTAATGGATGTATGTTTTGATATTAAAAGTAATGGAATTATGCTTCTAAAATAGAGCAAATGTGAAGCACTTGAAATGATTTACGCTTTAGAGTAGACCCAGAAACAAGAAATCATGTAAATAATGCAACCCGGTATCATGCCAAAGCGTGATACCGGGTTGATTAATGTCTTCAGCATTCACAGATGCTATAAGGGATACGGTCAGACGTGGAACGGGTTAGTGCAGTGAAATTGTTCAAACCTCCTACACATACGAAAGGAAATTGCAGTAAATAACCTTGTGGTCCACACACAAAAACACACACACACACACACACACACACACACACACACACACACACACACACACACACACACACACACACACACACACACACACACACGCAGTTTGTGTTTTCCAAACACAATGTCATTGGTAAACCATCGGAAAGAAAATCAAAAGTAAACTTCAACAGAGACAAAGTATCGGCCCAGCTTTTCTTGCTTTCTCTTTTACCTCTTTGCTGACAGACCACATGACTTCCTGTCAGAATATATATGGGCAGATCAATTGAAGTGTCTCATCATTGGCTGTCGCAAAGGGCTCTACACATTCATCCGCAACCAAAAAGGAAACTTTTGCTTACCCCAGTTTCCTGAACTACCCCCGGAGAGGTGCAAATACAAGTCCTACGCATCAAGATCAATTAATTTGCAACTGTGTGTTTGTGTATGGAGGTGGGGGTTTTCAAATGATTCCATTCCCTTAAGGTTGTGCCAGGTCAAGGAAAGTTTGAACTGCGGCACCTTCTCAGTGGGTTTTACCAACCCATATTTAGATGATTAATTTCCCAGCATCGAACCACCTACCTCCCTCACACTCAAACTTACATCACAGCACTCGTACTCACAATCACACACCTGGGCCACACAGGCCCCCCCCCCGCCCCCCATTTAACATCTTAAATCAATTACATATACAATTACACCGCTCAAGATGAAGGGGGGGGTTTTGTCTGATCCTCGTGCATCGGGCACTGGGCGTATATGAATGAATGCATCTGCCCTCGGCATGCATGCAATGGTGAGTTGGTGTAACGAGTGAGTGTTGTTTTCTCTCCTGTCCAGCTTGTCGGGGCGCGTGGGAGAGCGTGACCTTGATGAAGGGCAGCACGTTGACCCTGAGCTGTCCCCTGGACAACGCCATCAGTGCGGAGTGGCAGAACCCCCATGGCATCATGTTCTTCAATCACGAAAAAGGTACGGTAAAGGAATACATTTATATTTATTGGGAGAGAGTGATAAAGAATGAGGGAGTTTGTCCATGCTGATAGATGTTGTGATTTTAAGTGTTTCAAAGTATTTGCTTATTTTGCTTTATTTTATTGAGGTTTAGGTATAAAGGACAGGCGCTTCACAATAGAAAAGCTGTCCAGCAAATGGTTCGATATCAGCGTGTCTGACGTCACCTTTAAAGATGGCGGCGACTACAGATGCACTCAGTACGGCAGTGTGGTCACGAAGAAGGTTTTTAAAGTGACAGTGCTCGGTGAGTTATTGCAATAAGCATACTATCTATGGTTTGGATTATAAATGTAATTTAATTATTTATTTTTCGGTTGCAAAATGTTGCATTACATTCCAAAGCTATTTATATAAAAATAACAAATAAATGAGTAGCAAATGTGTACAGTAGTGAAGTATAATACTAATATAATCTAGGATAATCAAGGACATTTTTGTTTTCTTTAATTTAATCCAAAGGCAAACAAGGCCCATGAAACAAAACAGATAGATCTTATTTATTCATTCGTCTTTTTTTAATTTGTACTTTTCAAGGTCCAGTGCAGCTTTTTAAGATCAAAGGGGGAATCGTTAAATGCAGCGCAGGGGCAAGCAATCTTCCTCCGAAAATCTTCTGGCAAATAGGTGATGGGATCCGATTTCATGGTAGGTTTCGCAAAGTTCTATGGTCAATATTATGAAGGGTATGGTTGATTATATCAACACTATATTAGCTTTAAGAAATAAGTGTAATAATAAGCAAGTCAACTTTTCAGAGTGCTTTACTTCAAGCCTTTTTGTATATTAATTATAATCTATTTTATCCCTCCCATACTCTCCGTATCACAGCAAAGCCACACCACACATATGAAAACCATTCAGGGAAACACAACTCTGAGGACTTGTTGAGGTTCGAGGCTCTCAAGACAGACAAACTGTGTTGCATTGTGCCGCAACCACATCTAAACACTGAACCTCTGATGAACTGTGTCAAAGTCAGGGCAACTTGTGAGTAAACAACTTTTATTTTCCTTATAACAGCTTTTATACATTAGACAATTTGATAAAAAAAATTATAATGACTGATGATATAAAATAATGAAGTAGTGAAAGTCCCCATTGCAATGGCAAACTGGGTTTCTCCAAAACGTCATGGTGCAAACAATATTACCCTCTCACTCACTTCTTCTTGCCTTGCCTATTGTTTTTGGCCTCATGACAAAATGTCAAACTCGTTTTCATTTCCTCTTTATTCATGTTGGAATTTCAAGTAAATCCTAAGTCCAAATTCCTCACGTGGTGTGAAATGAACACCATTTAAAAGTTAAAATTAAATAGTAATAGTGAAAATACAATAATGTTAATATAGTTTATAAATAATAAAATGTGTGTGATCACTATTCTGCCTTAGAACGTTAAATATAAATATGCGATGAATAATCAGAACACCTTTCTATCACAGCCAAAAGAAACCCTCCAAAAACCACGACCTGGTCACCTACAGAACCTCAAGGATCAACAGACTTGCAGAGTATGACAACAACTTGGCCTGAAAAGGACCAGAGCACCGAAGTCACAATGAAAGCCATCAACCTGATCAAGGCTTCACCTGAGGCCACAACTCTTGAGGCCACTGCTAGCAAAACTGTGTCTATGAGTGAGTCATTGTGCTTAAAGATTACAATTAGAGGAAGAAACCCAATCTGCAGACACACCATTGAAATATAAGAAAAAAGTAGATGCACTGAAAAAGGGTTACATTCCTACTTTATGTTATCGGGTTGAAGTTGCTTTATTACACATCGTTTGGAATGTTGATCAACTTAACTTCGAGAAAATGCTACATGTTGTGATACATTGATTTTTGTATTTAAGGGGATTTTCCTTCTGCTGTAGACCAATCCCAAGGGGTGACAGACTCCTGGAGAGGAACAATTCCAGAGACAGTGGTGTCAACTGGATGGACTCCCAGCACTAGTGAGTCTAATTGTTTTAGTTCATGTTATTATATGTACATTATAAATTATATCACAAGACAATCAATCGTGATGTTAGTAAATAAATCACAGCATTAACCTTATGTAGTTATGTGTTAAAAAAAAAAACACACAAAAGACCAAGATGTAAAAACTGAACCGAATGAACACATGTGAACTGTGTGAACATATCTGAACTGGAATCATAAAGTTGTACTTGAACATACTCTTGAATCAAGCTTGTCAGATAACTGGGGCAGTATCTCAATAAAAGTCATACACACATTATATGAGCTGTTTTTAAGATCTGTTATCAATCACAAGTAACCCTTTGGCCAAGATTATGCTGATCAAAGTATTTGTAAATTTTTACCTTCTTACAATCTATGATTGTAACCCCTTTCTTTGTTATTTCTCGTAGGTGTTGCACATGTACCACTCACTGAGTCACCAGATAAGAACATAACTGTATACACATCCCATAATAGTACGGAGGGCAACATAACCAAAAGTAGGTGTGCTTACATAGAATTGTCATAAATACAACGCATAACATTTCCAACCAAGCCTTCAAACATGCACTAGCAGGCTGACAACACCAATGATAAAATGTTCTTGCCCAAATTCAGCAAAAATGTGTTTTGACATGTTGCCAGGTAACTTGGAAGAGATGGAAAAACGAAGTGGAGAAAAAGCGAATGGCACATTGCTCATATTCCTTGTCACATGCCTGATAGTCGCTCTTTCCGTGGTTGTTCTCTTTCTGGCCATCAAGCTCAGGAGAGCTCACATTCACTGGAAGCGAGGTAAGCATTGGGGTTATACCAAATACGTATATGCCCAATTCCTGAAACATAGAGGCCTTTCATTCAAAATCCCCAAATGTATTCGCAAAAGATTACTATCAGCACTGAGGCAAACACTGACGCAAACATCTTAAGGCAAACATCTTGATGGTTTGTATGATGTAAAGTTTGTATTAAAGAAAATGCCTCTGGAGTTCTCATTGTTGATTGTTTTTGATCAGAAAATGAAGACTCGGATCCATCAATTGAGAGCAACAAATCCAAATCAAGTGACGAGGAGAGATGGTGGATGGGTCAAAAGTGCAGAGGTATTTCAACGATTTTACCAAAATAAAATTTGAATGAGCTACAAAGCAGCCCCTTGTACATCTGTTCTAACAGAACTCCTGTGTTTTTTTTTCAGGGATTTTCAATATTGCCTTCACAAAGTATGTAACTGAGGAGCCCACAGGAGTTTCCATTGTAACAACCCCAGATGCAATGCCAACCAAAGTGAACCTCCCACCAGTGGAGGCTTCTCCAAGTCATTTTAGCCCACATTATGATGCTCCGGCCCCTGTTAGGGAGACAGAGCTATAGTTGATCACTTCATTGCTTCCTTTTTAAATACTTTTTTTAATGTTAATGTTTTTATGATTGTTTGATGATGTTTTTTTATTCAAATTTGCATTAAAGTATAATTCCGGTGTAAAAATGAATTTGGGATATGTTTTGTATGATAACGAGTTGAAACGTTCGTTTTGGAGCACAAAAACCGCATAAAGTGACGCTTTCTTCAGTTGGCTGTTTTTAGCCGATTCTATCAAAACACTATAAACTTGGAACGATGGGGCCTCTGGTTATCGTAAAAACTAAATCGCTATTTTTCACCACTTAAAAGGCTAAAAGTAGCCCAACACTTCTTTGGTAGTATAATAAGCGTCTTAACATATAAAACGGGGCATTGAGAACTTTGTAAGTGTAAAGATTGTTTATTAAAAAGGACATTTTATAGTTTCTGGTTACTTTTAGCCTTTTAAGTGGTTTAAAACAGCGATTTCGTTTTTACCATAACCAGTGCCCCCATCGTTCCAAGTTTATAGCGTTTTGATAGAATCGGCTAAAAACAGCCAACTGAAGAAAGCGTCTATATGCTCCAAAACGAACGTTTCAACTCGTTATCATACAAAACATATCCCAAATCCATTTGACACCGGAATTACCCTTTAATAAACGGTCAGATTTGTACATTATATATTTTTGGTCAATGCTCATATGTAAATAAATATTTTTTAATGTTTTACTCCCTTTTCTGAAATGAATAATTTCCATGTGCCATCATGCTACCTTTACAATTATCTTGGCTCTTGACACGGTAACCTCTAGATGAGAATGCTGTTCATTGGGCTCAGCATTTAACACCATCATCTCCCATCCAAGCCACATACTGTTTCACCTCCTCCCGCCTGGGAGGCGCTGCAGCAGGACTCACCGTTCTCACGAGTATCCTAGCCTGGGTATACCCCGTTATTTTTCCCGCGCGATTTCATTCAATGTAGATTGAGATGGAGGTCTGGCGTTAGCCAAGCTAGGAGTAGCCTACTCTAGTCTGGCTATTGCCAGACCAAGCGCAATTGTAGATTGTACGTTGGTCTCATGGACCTATTAAAGAAGGTTGGTCTGGGGAAGCTGCCCTCATTTTCTTCAGCAGCACAAGAGGCATGTTCAACGGGTCTAGTTGTCCAACTGACTCTGTACCGATTGGTTGCTTGCCGTCGCTTCCCTGTCGTCATTGTGTTAAACCAGCTAATAGCGCGACAAGGGGAAAAGCCAGCTTGGTGATTGGCCCCCCGCAAAAACGTATCGGAAGCAGAAAGAAATGTATTGCTCATCGCTAGTCCCTTGTAGCCTGTTCTTACCAGACCATCGTACTTCATTTGATGTACTGAAGTGAAATGAAAATTGAGCGGAAGTAGGTAGGTGGGCGGTGCCAGGCTAAAAGTCCCTTGTGCAGGGCATGAGGTGCAGGGCGAACTCAAATCGCCGGCAGAATGGGCGGGGCAACCCAGCCTATGAGTAGCCGGTTCTGGTACTACAGGAACAGCTTGTTCTTCTTGGCTGTCATGTCACAGCGCGCTCCGCAACACGGTGATTCTTTATTAGGTCCATGTTTGCCCTGCGCCATTGAGCACTTTTCATAGGAATGAATGGGTACCATTTTTTAATCAGCGTCCCTTTCTTTAATAGGTCCATTGGTGATACCCCCCACCCAACCCCTCATCCACCTTCCTCCAGTGATTGAACTTTTCTCCCCTCCAGCGACCCTGGACCAAGGGACCCTTCTTTAATAGGTCCATGCCCTGGACCGCCAACAGCCTTCCTCCCGCCACTCAATATTTGCACTAGACTCTTCTTTTGTACTACTTTCCATACTGTTAAATAATATCTTACCTATAGTGTGATATCATGTTCATAGTCTTCTGTACATATTTGAACGTATTCATCACCACTGTTCTGTTCATATAACTTATTTATTTATTTACATATTTCAGCATACATGTACTTACTCTGCCCTTTACAGCCTTAATGTTCACCTCTAGTGAGATACGAAAATGCACACACTCGAATAGAGTGTGTTCGTCTTTGTGTGTGTCAGTACATCCAGACTAGATTACATTAGATGTAGTCCACGTTTTTATACTGACACTAATTTTATCATATTTCCGGCAAATGCCTAGGTAGATGATTTCCAAGATCATTATCGGCCACTGCAATGGCATTACGAAACCACCATGAAAAGATAATGAAATCTGAGGAAGTATGGCCCATCCGGTTTGCTATTGGTGGATTGTTCGAGAACAGCTGAAGAATCGGCGTCTGATTGGTTGCTTGGCCTGATATAGAAGCCTTAACGCGCATAAGACAGTCTTTCTCTTTCAGGCGAGGACAAGCCGGCCTTTCCATTGCGCAACAAGAACATCTCATCAACCCCGCGTCAAATACAAAGTAAGAATTGATTCTCAAATCCACCGGTTATGTACAATTACGTTTACTGCTAATGTTAAGCAATTTAAATATCTAGGGATCGATTCCCTCTATCGAAAATGTAATTAATTCGTCCACATGCTAGCATGTAGCATAGCTTTACTAGGCCTTTGTTGGAACATGGTTATCTACTTCGCGTTTTTAACACGACACTTCTCAGGTAATCGTCAGTATCTGTTGTATAATCTGGTTCGCTGTGACATAACACGACGCATTTATCGAATGTTGCATCGTCGTTATTGCCCTTAAAGGATTGCGCATGTGTGCTGTCGAGTGGGGGTTCCTTCAGAATGTTCTAGAACAAGGCTCCAGTCACATGGTCGACGCGTACAACGTCGTAAATCATCGTGGAAAAATTATATGGATTTTGTATAAAGTAAAATACTCTGGAATTTTACAATTATTAAAATTACTGCGCAATGGTTGCGTTATTTCGGTTTATTCTAAAATCTACTCCGTCAAATCAGCGAAAACCTCGCTGTAACTGTTAAATTTACTCCATAATCTAATAATGGTTTATGCGAATTGGCACAGTCGACTAAATAAATCGGCGCATGATGAAATCATGTTTTTTTTTCTAACATCATTTCGGCGTTTCCTGTGCCCTTACAGGCGGTTAGGTCGTGACTCATACATGGACGTTGACTAACCAGTGATGGCCATTTTGTCCGAATGTGTTAACATTACGATTTCGTTTTCACCCCTTGTCTATGACTATCACGGCAGTTTATTGCATCGCTCTTCTGTTAAAATTCTTTATTGGACGACGGCTTTTTTGATTTCATGCTTATCTAGCCCGGGGACCGTCCCGATCACGTGACTTTACATTCTCTTTCCCTACTCTGATCGGTGCAGTTCTCTAGCCGCCCACATCGATATCCTGAATCGATAACTACTAATCAACAAAGGGTCGAGTCTGTATCGACGTTATTTTATATCAAGGAAAGTACTCTTGACTAGAGGTCAAGACTGGACGGTGTTGTGAATGCCAATGGCCCCCAACTATTTTCGGCCGCTGGTGGATTGTAATACTTTTCTGTATTAGTTAAATTAATGTTGTTTTGGGTTTATTCACAGAATGTCCAAGGGACCAGCAGTCGGGATCGATCTCGGGACCACCTACTCCTGTGTAGGTGTGTTCCAGCATGGCAAAGTGGAGATCATTGCCAACGACCAGGGCAACAGGACCACTCCCAGCTACGTGGCCTTTACCGATTCTGAGAGGCTCATCGGAGATGCTGCCAAGAATCAGGTTGCCATGAACCCAACAAACACAGTTTTCGGTAAGATTATGGAATTTTGGTTCACGCTCAACGGACATCTTTAAATGTATTGATATGGAAGGTGGTGTTGAGCACTCAGCTTTGTCTGTTGAAAGGGTGTGTGCTCAATGACTCAACTAGTTGGTTATCTTATCAGTTTAGGAAGTATACAGAATTATATTGCTTGTTAAAGACTATTTGGTTCAATTCAACATTGAGAAGCAACCATATAGACAAGTTCACTTGCACAACAGTCCTTTGGCTACTTAAGTAGCTACTTGGGTATTGCATTGTTCCACATAATAATTTGTTTTCTGTGCTTCGTGCAATCGGAGTTAATGGGGTGAGAGTCATTTTTCTTTCAAAGTGCTTGTTAAGCTAAGCATATATTTATTATTTTGCAGATGCCAAGAGACTGATTGGACGCAGGTTTGATGACGCAGTTGTGCAGTCGGACATGAAGCATTGGCCATTTGAAGTCATCAACGACAACACCCGCCCAAAGGTCCAGGTTGAATACAAGGGCGAGACCAAGTCCTTCTACCCAGAAGAGGTCTCTTCAATGGTGCTGGTTAAGATGAAGGAGATTGCAGAAGCCTACCTCGGAAAGGTATGGGAGGGATTCTTTGTTGGGTACTTCATTCATTCCATGAGGAAATTGAAGTTATGGTAATAGAATTTGTTAACCAACCAGTCGACTGCTTTCTCCCCAACTTTCAGACTGTAAACAATGCAGTTGTTACTGTGCCTGCCTACTTCAATGACTCCCAGCGTCAAGCCACCAAGGATGCTGGTACCATCTCTGGCCTCAATGTTCTCCGCATCATCAACGAACCAACAGCCGCAGCCATTGCCTACGGCCTGGACAAGAAGGTACGCAAATGTGGATCATATGGTGGTTCTTATTTTTAGACTTGCACCTGGTTCTAAAATTATAATCCTGATCTCATTTTTGTTTGTTCTTGTAGGTTGGAGCTGAGAGGAACGTCCTCATCTTCGATCTCGGTGGCGGTACCTTCGACGTGTCCATCTTGACCATTGAAGATGGTATCTTTGAGGTCAAGTCCACCGCTGGTGACACTCATCTTGGTGGGGAAGATTTCGACAACCGCATGGTGAACCACTTCATCGCAGAGTTCAAGCGCAAGTACAAGAAGGACATCAGTGACAACAAGAGGGCTGTCCGTCGTCTGCGCACCGCTTGCGAGAGGGCAAAGCGCACGCTGTCCTCCAGCACCCAGGCCAGCATCGAGATCGACTCCCTGTACGAGGGAGTCGACTTCTACACCTCCATCACCAGGGCCCGCTTTGAGGAGCTCAATGCTGACCTCTTCCGTGGCACCCTGGACCCAGTCGAGAAGTCTCTCCGTGACGCCAAGATGGACAAGGGTCAGGTCCATGACATCGTCCTGGTTGGTGGTTCCACTCGTATCCCAAAGATCCAGAAGCTGCTGCAGGACTACTTCAATGGCAAGGAGCTCAACAAGAGCATCAACCCTGATGAAGCTGTGGCCTACGGCGCTGGTAAGTGTCAACAGTGTAACTGTTATACAAATAGATCTTAATGTTGCTATATCCTCAACCTTATCGGGCTCATCCACAAGTTCCAACCAGTTTGCTCTTTCTTCAGCTGTGCAGGCGGCCATCCTCTCTGGGGATAAGTCTGAGAATGTCCAGGATCTGCTCCTTCTCGACGTTACTCCTCTGTCTCTGGGTATTGAGACCGCTGGAGGTGTCATGACTGTCCTGATCAAGCGTAACACCACCATCCCCACCAAGCAGACTCAGACCTTCACCACATACTCTGACAACCAGCCCGGTGTGCTCATCCAGGTAAGAGCTCTTCATTGGTTTGCTGACCAACATACTTCGCTGTGATGAAGTTACTCCTAACATTCGCAGTTTGCACCTGAGGTTTAAAAACCAAAGATGGCTTTTCAGCCCTTCCTTGGATGTCTGAGCGAAGTGTGGTCCGATTTAATGTAGGCTTCAAGTGCAGATCTGAAGCAATGATCATTTTACTAACCAAACCATTCTTTATAGGTGTACGAAGGCGAGCGTGCCATGACGAGGGACAACAACCTTCTGGGCAAGTTTGAGCTGACGGGCATCCCTCCCGCTCCTCGTGGTGTTCCTCAGATTGAGGTCACGTTCGACATTGATGCCAACGGTATCATGAATGTGTCCGCTGCTGACAAGAGCACTGGCAAGGAGAACAAGATCACCATCACCAACGATAAGGGTAGGTTTTGCATATATCTGGTTGTCTTCAAGTATTATAACTAGTGTCTTGAAATGGTACTAAACGTTTACCCATACCACCCCAGGTCGCCTCAGCAAGGAAGACATTGAGCGCATGGTGCAGGATGCCGAGAAATACAAGAACGAAGATGATGTCCAACGTGACAAGGTCTCCTCCAAGAACTCTCTGGAGTCGTACGCCTTCAACATGAAGTCCACTGTGGAGGATGAGAAGCTTACCGGCAAGATCAGCGACGAGGACAAGCAGAAGATCATGGAGAAGTGCAACGAAGTCATCAGCTGGCTAGACAAGAACCAGGTAAAGGAAATGGCATATGTTAAGTCAAGGCTTCTGGCTTGTTTTTAGGAACTCTGGCTAACCACACATCTTTGTACATTTCAGACTGCCGAGAAGGAAGAGTATGAGCACCAGCAGAAGGAGCTGGAGAAGGTCTGCAACCCCATCGTCACCAAGCTGTACCAGGGTGCTGGTGGTATGCCCGGTGGCATGCCCGACGGTATGCCCGGTGGCTTCCCCGGTGCTGGCGGTGCTGCCCCAGGCGGCGGTGGCTCATCTGGCCCCACCATTGAAGAGGTCGACTAAACATCGAACCCAGCAACTAGTGAAGAGATCACTAAAGTGTAACCCTCAATGCTTGAGTCTTGCCATCATTTGAGTTGTTGAGTGTCATCTAAATAAAAAAAATAGGGTTCAAGGGATCACATTTGTATTTGTACTGTTAGTTTGCCTCACTACAGGGATCAAATTTGTTTAAAGAAGTTGCCAATTCCCCACAAATATTTTGTATACCAGTTTTCGCAATGACACAATAAATCTTGAAACCCTAAACTTTGTAATCATGTTTTGACTTGCATCATTGAACAAACTGCCAGTGTACGAACCTGTGGGACAGTTCGAGTAAAGATAAATAACATGAGGGTTGACGACTTGACTTCTGTGCCACAAAACATTAAAATGAGCTATACTCGGCCACATTTGGTGTTGCACAATGGCGACACCTATTGTGACACACCAAGTCTTGCGCACGCGCCTTTGAGTTTGCATTTTGGTTTCCATGGCGGCAGATATGTCGCTGCTCTGTAAATGTAGGAAGGAGAGGTGGGTGAGTAATGTGTTTAAATTAAACGAACTGTTTATTTGACATGGTTAACGTGTAGATATTTCTACATGAATACAGTTTGGGCATTTCTGTTTACCAAGCTGATACTAATGACAATTGTAATGACTAACCTAGTTGCACTAGTTGATCCTTGGACATGGTTGGAATTGTTGGGGATGTTGACATGTCCGGTAGGCTATTCATTGGATACAACGTCAAATGAAACGCAGGTCTACACATCAGCAGAAAGTGGGCAACGCTGTTTACTAACTCCATCCCCTCATTTTGTAAACCTGCAACATGTTATTTCTTTGTGCATAGGAATCTGACCTAATATCACAGAGCGATGAGATGTAAACAAATACACGATGGAAATGTTCCCGAAGGAAGAGAAAATGAGAGTGCTGCAAAAAGAACCATCGAAACCACCTTCAACGCAATCTCCGCCAAACTCTGACACGGAGAGCCTGGTCCAGGGTAGGGCCTGCCACCGACCAGCAGTGCACAACGGTGGAGCTCGCACGGTGCGATGCATGGATATTGCGGACAGCCTTGAGGCTGAAACGGGAGAAAGGTCGGAGGTGCACCAGGGTGGAGGGAGAAGCCTCGAGAGGTCTACTGATCGGTTTGAAGTGAGGAGTTCAACACCTTTCCCCACCAGAGATCAAGATGGCTATCATGAAATTGGTGGAACACAAGCTACAGGGTAATTTTGTTTAATAATTCAATTTATGTATATGCATCACCATTCTCATTGATAATCACAACTATAACTTATCGGGGTACTACTGAGACTAGGTATTAGGAACATTCCAGGCGCCCATTCGCGTGCTCGCTTGGCTGCTTGTTATGTGTAGACGACCTGTGTAGTTCAGACACTAGATGGCGTTACAGGGTCGTTAACGGAGGGAACACCTATATTTCTAACCTGCATGTACTTCTGCATTTTCAGACCGGTGCTACGACCGCCTACATAATTAATTTATTTCATTCTTTTCTCGAAAGAATGAAAAATACACATTGTTGTGATTAAGTGACCATAAGAGTTCAAAGATATGACAAATCGAGCCAATGAAAATATTCGTATTAAGATAGATGGACCGAGTCACTATTCGTCACTCCACATCAATACTATTCTTAAAATTTTATGTTGGGATTTTTTGACGATTCTTTATTCAAGCAACCTATTGCATTCAAAGGCCATTATTTTCTAGTGATACATAAAACATTGAAAAGTAATTATGCTGCTTGTGTGCAACACAAAAGGCAGAATCTCCACCATAAGAAACCCTTTTACTTCCAAACAGTGCATATCATAAAAGAAAGATAGCCCTCATTGATCCCCCGACAATGCGACAATGTCACTCATTTAATGAGATGGGAGCGCTGACAGTTTGCAGTTGTAAGAATGGTCTAATTCAGTGCTTTTAGTATAACTGCTTTCATTTAAGGGGTATTAGATCTGGGTTTTGTTTGGACAGGATCACAATACGTGGTCACTCTTTAGTCCATTAACAAGGATCATCGTCATTACAAAGAACATCTCTCCCCCTCTCTGTGTCTGTTTTTCCCTCTCAGTCTGAATGGGTCCGACATAGGAATCCATGACACCGACTCATCCGCCCCCGCCCCCCCGTTAATTCAATCAAACAGTTGGCTCTATTTTCCGCTCCCCAGCCACCGTCATCTATTATGTTTTTCTATGAATAATATTTGAAAAAACAGCAACAAAAAAAAACTAGCGCCTCTTCATTTTTTACGGCATTAACCTGTGGAGATTGGTCCTCACTAGAGTGAGTTTGCATTCATTTTTCGAGTGCATTGTTTCAGTAGAAATATGACCATGACATATTCCCACAAAAGACTCCATTCGAGGCGCTATCCCTTTCCCCATCGTCACAGTCTCACCGTCCCCTCTTCCCCAGCAGCCCCATCAAAGCAGGTGAGCCCCTTTTCCACACAATAGTTTCCGTTTCCGTGTAGTTTGCAAGCCCAACGGCCACTCCTCATTCAAGCCAAAGGATTTCTTATTCAAGCAACGCTTTTCATCTCCCTCTCCGTATCATATTTTCCCCCTTTCTCATTTCCCTCGAGAAAGCACCGGAAAAGAAAATGGTTGAGTGTATTCCCGATAACCTATTTTTCAATTTGCCCCGCTCCTTTGCTTGTTTTTGTTGTTGGTCACAATATCATGTGTCCTTTTTATATGTGGGTATCTGTACGGTGGGTGAGGGATAATAGACCACTGTATTTTGCCAATGTTTAGGGCATTGGTTGCCCCAGCTGCTGTGCTTGCCAATAATGCATTCTCCCACTTGTTTGAATCTGATCATTAGCGGGCCATCCCTTACTCTTTTGGCCTTATAGAAGTGAAGGGCCCTACACCTCGACAACTCCCGCCTCTGGCATCGCGGCTCCCCTCGTCCTCCCAGCAAGCACAACAAAGAGGCACTCTTCTATTTATTTTAATGAGATCTTTTCATCACCATCAGAAGGAGCATTTTAGCCCATCATTTTCGAGCCATCTCATAAGCTGAAAATTGCCGTTTGTGAGCCATTTTCCCCGCTACCAGTACTCAAACATGCTCTCATTAGTGAGCCCGGAGGTGAAATTACTTAAATTATATCTAAATACAGCCCCATAGACACCACCACTCCCCGTCTGTTTCGATTTCACAGGGCTGCTTTTATTCTTGGGACGAGATGCAGCCGTCTTTGTTTGAGCGCATCATCGATCCAATAACGGTGTAATGACTCTTGTCCTTTTGACCCAGACCCCTCGGTACCGGCCTGCTGCGCATTGGTTCCTAGTCGTGTGTCGGATACACCTAACTTCTGCATTTCTGTAAATCCTGCTGTCTGCAAACATAACTAGATTGAAAAAAAATGTAGGACTATCTCAGACGTAGAAGCCCAGACTATCTCCTTTTGATCTTGTCAAACGTTCTTACACTTTCCTGTCGGTTTTCCCAGAGGTAAGAGGCAGAGCATGACCTAGCCACCCTCTTGATGTCCCTATCGGTTTGCTTTTGCTCCATTTGTAGGCTCCACCGAGACCTGCCCTCTGATGCCTACTCGGACCTGCGCTACGACCCCGACTGGCGCTCCAATCTCGAGGCATCGGAGCGCTTCAGCGACAGCCCCCTGCACCAAGAGGAGCATCGGCCACATCGGCCGGGCTCCCCACGGAGGTCTGGGGGTACGGGAGAAGAGCTGGTCATAAAAGGAGGCTACGAGTACGTCGTCACCTCCAGTCCCTCTCTTCCCCCCGGCCCACCGATTGTGGCCCAGGAGGAAACCCAAGGGTCCTACCATCTGCACCCTCAGCCCAGCCCGGCCACCGGAGGCGTATCTGGCAACCCAGGCCATCCCAGATCCAGAGTCCTCCTTCTCCCTGTAGCGAACCAGACTCTTGGGAAGGGAGACGTGGCCGTCCAACGGGAGTGTAGCCACAGGGACACCGGGGAGTACCGCAAAGTCCCTGCTCAGCCGAGACAGAACGTGCCTGAAACACAAGAAGCGGCGGCGGTCGGGAAACTGTACAAGAATACTTCAAAATATAAGAGTCTTCTTCTGGCGAACAGAAATCTTGAAGGCACGAGAGAGGACATTGTCGAGCGCAACAAAATCACCCTTGGGCGAAACACATCCAAATATGGCTCCTATCTAAAGGCTCACACTCACAAGCAGGAAACAGACGATATGACGGTATGTGAAGAATGAAAATAACAAAAAACAGTGTTGTCCTTCTTTCTATTTTATTCCTGCTTCAAGGTTCAACACCATGATTGAAATGTGGTAACAAGAGGAGATATATCTCACATCCTGTCTACTCTTCCCTCTTTCCTCTCACTCTGCGGGTTGCAGTTACAAATACAGCCACAAGGAGCCACACTAGCCTAGTTTCATAGGTTATGGCTTCTAGGTTATGGGGGCTAGTAGCTTGAATTCACACAGTGTTTCGTACCTTTACGATTGGGTCGAACTCCGGTGGAGCTTTACACATCTTCTCCCCTCGGTTCGCGGGGCAATATTGCAGATTTGAGTTGGAAAGGTTTTTTCCTTTTATTCTGTAATTTATTGACTGATCTTTCGGATTGGCATCCTGTAGAGATGGAGTCATAATAACAAAGTACAGCTTTAAGCGTCACTTAAGTATGGTTCCTAAATAGAATTCAGTGATTCCAAGAATGGAAGAATTAACATGGTCCTGACTCTGACAAGCTCAACATTGCCAGTGGTTAGGGGTGCAAAAAATATATATGCACAAACAAATTGTACTGTGTGGAACAAATTCTAAATGTTCACCCAATCAGCCCACTGTAGTAGACAGTAAACATTTATTTATTATAGTAATTAATTATTCAGCACGGATAAAGGGAATAGAATATCTGCTCACAGGTTTGGTTTAGTAGTGGTCTGTAGTCCAGGTTGTTGGAGATGTTTGTATGTGAATGGCAACTATCACAGTGAATCATTGCAACCATTTCCTGTTTTATCCTGACATAGACTCTTCAAATTCGAAAAGTAAGTTGCTGGTCTAGTTGATCTCGTCAGTCCTTATTTGTAGTCCTGCAAGGCATGTTTTTTAGGTGTTTATACTATATGGCCGACTTGGAGAATTGCAGTTGATTGTGGGCAAGCCATGCGCCGAAACCTTTCTTTCTATGTATTTTCATGTGAAAGCTTTGCCTTATCTCAGCGGCAGAACACTTCAGCGTCTATCCTTTGGAGTCGTCCAACATTGACATGGGCCTAACCGATTGATTCCACATCAGCCAAGCATATTCTCATTTATTCTGTATTATGAGCCCCCCGTTATACCTTTTCATGTTGAGACGACCCAGACAACGAGAAGCCCAGGCAATATCCTTTCCTACGCTCCGACCGGGGCCGGGAAATGCATTAAGGGAAAGGAGCCAGGTCACTTTCCATTGCCCCTGCCCCTCCACAATGTCAAGGGGGGGGGGGGGGGGGCTATAGACTATACAGTGCCTATTATTTAGTTGATGTGTACAACAACATCAGAAAAGCCCTGCTACCAATAGGCTCTTAGGTATCCCTGCACCTGGCACAGTGGCATAATTGGCCGTGATGTCCCACATTCCCCATTTGCCGGTGCATGCGACGACTGCTTGTTGGCTATAATACCCCCCCATAGCCCATCCCCATCCCCCCCCCCCCCCCCCCAACTCTGTTCACCCATCTGAGCCCCGACCCAGTACAACGTCTCATATCATCTCCATTTACATAGTCAAGAGCAGTTAGCTTTGTGCAACGGTAAATGGAGCCTCCCGAGTCCTTTTGCTCTCCTGAAGCCTTGTGTTTTGTCATTTCCCTTTGAATTCGCTTATTAGTTCCCACACACAAGATTTGTCTCACTTAATGGGGGGGACATGGCATAGAAGCACAGGGCATCCATTTGCATTTGTTTATCTTCCCCATTTGGACATAAGGTTAAGGACAAAACATGGAGTGATAGCTAAATATTATGGTGTAGCAGAACAGTTAATTGAGATCGGAACACTGGTATCGCTATTGAACGTCGCCTATTGTTGGCCATCTTAAACATGCATTACAAATGTGTAGTATTTGCTCATACTTTAGTATTAGTATTATTCTTGAACAAGATTGCCTTTCAAAGGCGATAACTAGCTAGCACAAGAAAAACCACAACCAACCATTTATTGGTTTAGTTTTTGTAGTTTTTGAGGTTCAATCACATATAGGCCACATCTAAATTATAATATTTTTCGATAAGATTTCCATCTGTGTAACAGTGCCTGTGAATGAGGTCCTCTGTGGCCAAAAACCCACATATGTGCCACAAAGAAATAAAATGACAATGATAATGATCAAAGAGATGTCGTTTTCGCATCATTATGTGTAAAAGAAAAGGATAACGCAAAATTGTAAGATATTAAAATGCCTGTGTACTGTGCCTGGGTCCAACATACAGGGGCACATCACGTTAGCTCGCTAGTCGGGCATGTGATCAGTTCCTTTAAAAAAATGGCGACCATCGGGCCCAAATCGCATCAATTATGGCTAATCCTCGCCAGCTCTGTTCAGCACAATGCCTCGTCGTCGATGGCTTTCTTTTGAATCCCGCTTTGTCATTTTTTTCTTCCCTATTTTTTTTTAACAGGACTTCGGGAATTAACTTGCGACAATTAGCTGTGTTATTACATGTGCACAATATCCTAATGCCGCAAATGCTTAGAAAGACCAAGTGGAGCGAGTGGCGGGAGCGATGATTGGCCAGGGGGGGGGGGGGGGGGGGGGGGGGGGGGGTGCGGGGGTCAGCCGCTCCTTTGATAAAGACAGAAGTATCAGATCAATCTTGTGCTATTGCACTCAGCCCTCCGAGGCCCCCGCTCCTTTTGCAGGGCCATCACTTCAAAGCCAAGGGAGCATAATGTACAATCTTTTAATAGCTTTAGACCAAAGCATTCGTTGGGAGGCTCATGTGCCACTGTATACCCTACCTCAGTCTAAACACCTAATCAAGATTACCTGGGCCCGCAACAATGGAAGCTAAATGCAATTCAAGATCTGCGGATCCTTTGAAGTCATCATTGGGAAAAAAGCAGATGTTTCCCTGGGTACAGGAGGTAATACGGCGAGCTGAAATTGCCGGACTTTGTTGTGACATCGTATTGCTGAGAGGCAATTACGGGCCTTCCAATTTATCCGAAAAGATATTACACAGCTTACCATGCTCGGAAAGTAATATTGGCCAGAACCTTTAGCCCAACTGATTGGGATTCTTCGTAATGGGCAGCAAAAGGCAACAGCATGGTGGATAGGCAGAGGTCTTAACTCAAGTGCATGTGTGTGTGGCTGTGTTTGTGTGGGTGGTGTGTTTGTGTGCCCTGTCGGACAGAAAGTCCTAACACCTGTTACTGGTCTCCCAACTGAGACACTATCAACAGCAGCTGTGGGTCATGGCTTGGGACCAATCATTCAAACAAATCGTTGAAAGTCTCCAATTCTTGTGAGAAACCAAATTCCCTCATCAGAACTACAATTTTATTTAGCTCTACAGCTTATTTTTTTGTGTGCCAACTAATACCTGAGAAATACAACTCCACAACAGAGTTGTACATGTTTTGCACATCAGGTACATTTAGTATCTTCTGCTTATTTCCATAGGGTCGACGCCTATAGCCGTGTCTGACCAGACGAGGCCCCATAAACTTGTCACGTAAAAAAAAAAACCAAACAACTCACGACTCCGCTGGCCTTTGAAGCCATTAGACGCAATGACGTGGCAAACACGTGTATTGATGGCTACATAACTACCGCACCCACTCCGCCTGCACTGACCTTCACCTATTGAAGCGCACGGAATTAGCTGCATTCAGCGCAGAAGTCCTCTGTCCGTCAATACCATCGATCCACTCAGATTGTCCTTAGCCGTAGGAGGGGGGGAGGCGTCGAGCTAACTAAATGATTTTCATTACAGCGTTAACACAGGATATTTCCCTGTCGCAAATGGGTACGTCGGGGACCACTGACACAGTGCATTGATCTCATAATACGCAGTGGTTGGAGGAGATGAGAGTTTAAGTAGCAAATGAGCTGCGAGTGAGCACACCTAGGTGAAGGCCTTCCCTGCCGTGGGTGTAGTAGATGATTACGTCAGCCCTGGGGGATGAGTGCTGTAGCGGTTGTTGTGTGGTGCAATAATTGCATTGTATGATTCTGTGGTCACATCCTCCTCAATCAGTTTCAGTGTTGAATACTTACTGTGGACCAGACCTAGGGCACACTTTTTTCACCTTTTATATTACTCGAAATGAATACATTCATTTGGCCAGGGGTTTAGCAAACTGGTCGTGTTGTGACCTACCTAGGAGGTATTTTTGGACCAGGGCTCTCCAAATATTTATGACAGAGAGATAAGCCTTATATTCTTCATGTCAAAAAAGTGAGATTATTAAAGTCGCAATTTGAAAGATTGAAACTAGCTCGTAGCTACCTGGACATATCTGTAGACATTACTGATCCATATCGATTTGAATAATTTTCAATAAAATCGACTGATATATCCTACAAATAAGAATGCTTGCCAGCCATTACCTTTGTTTACAAGAAACTTTCTATTGATACTCCAAAAGCCCATCCCACTCACTAGCTGCGCCAGTTCGCGTCACACAGTTACAAAGCCCGTTAACATGGACAGAACTCTGTTATTTCGTCTTGCATATTATGACTTTAACATTCACAATGTGTATTTCACTATAATTCACTAGGTGTATCATCATTCAGTTTCACTGTTCATTCCGATCCTGTTACCTACAGAGATGACTTTCATTCATCCTCTATTCACTTTTTTGATTCGGCAAGAGGTGGGAGGAGGAAGAGGAGGAAGAGGAGGAGGAGGAGGAGGAAGAGGTCATCTGGCATGGAGCCGAGTGCACAGTGGAGGAAGGTTTGGACCAGGATCTAAGGTGGCTCCAGAAAACACAGCAGCTGAAGGTACCAGAATTTCTCACACACACACACACACACACACACACACACACACACACACACACACACACACACACACACACACACACACACACACAAACACACACTCTTTATTTTTTTGTGTCTGACTTTGTGTGTGTTGGGAGGGGGAGAGCAGGAGAGCATTATTATTTCTTGAGCACTTGAATGGCAGCCCTAACTCTGCCATGAGGACAAATATCAGCACGCATGCAGGCACACCGGAATAAGCAGAGCTTGCGTCTGGTAAATCAGTGGCATTAGATGCAGGGAGGCGCAGGCCAGCGGGGGCTAGCAGGATAATTTGTCCAAATCATGCAAAGAGGAGCGCTAGTCCTGCTCATGTTTCATACAGAATCACACCTATCGACCGCAGCTCGCGTTGCCCGTCTTTATAGTCGTCTTTTAGGGCCCAGCTTGGGTCTGGCCCTTCTGAAAGGGCTTTTATACATACAAATCAGTGTTCCCTGTTTTCTGACTGTTTTCCGGAAGCAGTGCTTAGGCGTGTGTGAGGGGCATTATGTTGATATGTGTGTGCACAGTGCTCATTTGTGTGTGCATGGTGCTGATGGACGTGTGCACGGGGCTGATGCACGCGTGCACGGTGCTGATGTGTGTGTGCACGTTGCTGATGTGCACGGTGCTGATGTGTGTGTGCACGGTGCTGATGTGCACAGTGCTGATGTGCACGGTGCGGATGTGCACGGTGCTGATGTGTGCTGATGTGCACGGTGCTGATGTACGTGTTTACAGTGCTGATGTGTGTGTGCACGTTGCTGATGTGTGTGTGCACGGTGCTGATGTGTGTGTGCACGGTGCTAATTAGTGTGTGATGAAATTAGTCAAATTATCTTTTTTTTATATATTTTTTTTGAATGTCGAAATATAATAAAGATTTTGATGCATCAATAACATGCATCAGTTTTTAAACATTTGATACTCAAAAATATTTAGTTATGTTTAAATGATAGAAATATTCCGGTTTGTGCAACATCCATAGGTATGGGAGGAATTCAGTTTTTCAACCCCCTTTCTGAAATCAATATGCTAAAATAAAAAACAATATCATATGCTTATAGAACACACATAACAAAATAACATCCAAAATAATTCCTGTTTGGCGTTTTCAGATTATCCGATTATTTCCCTTTTTTTCTTTTGGGTGTTTAAGGAAGATCTCAGAGGAAATGACAAACCCTGCTTAAGTCTCCCCGCTATTGTTCCGTCACTCAGCAGGGACCAATGTTATCCTGATCCTTCTCTTCACCACAGGCCTACCAGTCCTCCAGAAGAGACAGGCCCCAGCAGAAGGGGAACCCCAGCCCCCGGAGACCCACCGGAGCTCCCCGCCCTGGGGCCGCAGACAGGCCCGGGCCCCGGCTCCGCCCCCCCCCTGGTGGCGGTGGCGGTGGTGGTGGCGGTGGCTGTGGCGGTGGTGGTGGCGGTAGCGGTGGTGGTGGCGGTGGTGGTGGCGGTGGTGGTGGCGGTGGTGGCGTTGATGGAGGTGGTGCTCGACCACAGCCTAGCAAGGAACTGATCTTCAAGAACACACCCCCTGAGGTTTTGCCGCCCATTTCCTCAT
This sequence comes from Gadus morhua, assembly GCF_902167405.1. Lineage (NCBI taxonomy): Eukaryota > Metazoa > Chordata > Actinopteri > Gadiformes > Gadidae > Gadus > Gadus morhua. The sequence goes on along the minus strand of NC_044054.1, from coordinate 21,493,605 downwards.
CTGGTGACTCCGCCTACTCTCAGACGCCGGTGACATCGCCGTCGCCTATGGCCAACGGCACCGGGTCCTTCTCCACCACAGGCGCGCCTCAGGGTCTCCACAAGGCCAGTTACCGGGACCCCCAGACCGTGGTCGGGTACTTTGACGCCCAGTTCCCCGGGGACGTCCGCGCTTTCATGCGACCGCTGCGTGGCACCGGTGGGCGGGGTCTCGTGGCGCTTGGCTACCCCCAACCCCAGAGAGGGTATCCACCGCTGGGCTTCCAGAACAAGACCACCCCAGTGGGAAGCATGCAACGGTAAAAC